>NW_007735012.1:0-777 GCF_000696425.1 Galeopterus variegatus
GTGTTTACCAACACTGGGCCTGACCCTGCATCTCTTCTGTCCCATAAGGGGGAAATCCCACCGGGCATTGTCTCTGAGGTCTCCCGAGCACAGGTCATGCATAATTCCATGCACCACCTAAAACTTGGTAAGAGCTTGCAAGACGTGTTCCAGTCCACACGCACTTCACTGAACTGCGTGTTCTTCCAATTTTATTTTTAAGTTTCACAGGCTTTAAAAAAACACTGGTATCCAGTGTTAACATTAGCCTGATCTGGGCAAAGGGTATGCTTGATGGGACTCTTATTTTTGCAGATTTTCTGNGGGCAGGAGCGCAGGAGGCCCAGGGCAGGAGATCAGGAGGCCCAGGGCAGGAGCGCAGCAGCCGCCACGTCACGGGCTGACCTTTTATTTTCCTCTGGAAAAGTGGAGATGCCGATCGAAACCTGCCTTTCCTACCGGGGAATCTGAACAGTCGCCTTCCAAGTCTCTCTGTGTGTTGTGTGTCTCTTCCTAGAGGCAGCTGGAACATAGGAATCTCGCTGAGTGTGACCTTTGCCAGTTGTCCTCATGTCATGCTGCGTGGCCATCACCTTACTCGTGTGTGGTCATTTCACAGGGAAGGAAACCACACAGGTTTTCCTTTCCTTGTCGACGTGAAGGAGGTGCTTTGCCTCTGGCCACATTTCCTCAGCGCTGGCGACTTCCAGCGTTGGCTCGCGAGCACGTGGGGCCTCTGCCTGTCTTCCTGGTGGCCCCACGCTCCTCCTTGGGCGCTGCCTGAGGAAATTCTATTTA
>NW_007735012.1:1209-4842 GCF_000696425.1 Galeopterus variegatus
CCAGGGCAGGAGCGCAGGAGGCCCAGGGCAGGAGCGCAGGAGGCCCAGGGCAGGAGCGCAGCAGCCGCCACGTCACGGGCAGACCTTTTATTTTCCTCTGGAAAAGTGGAGATGCCGATCGAAACCTGCCTTTCCCACTGGGGAATCTGAACAGTCGCCTTCCAAGTCTCTCTGTGTGTTGTGTGTCTCTTCCTAGAGGCAGCTGGAACATAGGAATCTCGCTGAGTGTGACCTTTGCCAGTTGTCCTCATGTCACGCTGCGTGGCCATCACCTTACTCGTGTGTGGTCATTTCACAGGGATGGAAACCACACAGGTTTTCCTTTCCTTGTCGACGTGAAGGAAGTGCTTTGCCTCTGGCCACATTTCCTCAGCGCTGGCGACTTCCAGCGTTGGCTCGGGAGCACGTGGGGCCTCTGCCTGTCCTCCTGGTGGCCCCACGCTCCTCCTTGGGCGCTGCCTGAGGAAATCCTATTTACTCTCCCAGGGCCAGCTCAAGGCCTTCCTTGTGTCCCAGGTAAAGTGAGTCCTGCCGTCAAGCCCATCCAGAGCTCTGGGTTTGAGCTCCCATCACAGGGGCCATCAGCCCGGGGTCAGTGCCTTAAGCCCGTCTCTCGTGTCTGTTTCTCCAGCACACAGGACTCAGCTGTCACTATGTCACCATTTAGCCAATTGAACCAGAGCATCTATGCAGGGTAGTAGATTTTAACACTGCCATGGCACTATGGAAAGTCCACATGGAAATAATTTTTGTTCAGACGGAGGCTTACACAGTCCCCTTCTGAGAATGCCCCCAATTCTTCTTTGATCAATGAATCATAAAATGTCATATATGGGGCCAGCCCGGTGGCGCACTCGGTAGAGTGCGGCGTTGGGAGTGTGGCGGCACTCCCACCGAGGGTTCGGATCCCATATAGAGACCGGTCCGCTCACTGGCTGAGCGCAGTGCGGGCGCAACACCGAGGGTTGCGATCCCGTTGCCAGTCGTGGTATGGGCGCGACACCGAGGGTTGCGATCCTGTTACCGGTCACGAAAAAAGACAAAAAAAAAAAATGTCATATATGTGAGGCCGTGGGAAGGGCGCCACGCATGCCTGTATCTGCCACATCTGCATCCTGTGCGGACTGCAGAGCTTTCCCTAAATTGGTAAGAGCCCGACAGCTCCTTTTCTGGATGGGGAAGCTAAGGAACGAAAAGGTAAGTGGAGACCAGTGGTCGGTGGTTTAGAGATTCCCCCAGAAGGACTCAGGAGACCGCTGTGATTTGCTCTGGTTTGTGCGTATTTTAGAAGTGCGTGTATTTGATGTTTAAGATCTTAGAACTACTTGTCTGGTCTGCTGTGGCTGAAAGTTGCCTCAGAAGAAGTAAATGGACCACTGGGTTAAAGAATAGTCCTCTTGCAACTCAGGAAGGGTAGCGTCTGCTTGGGGCAGGTCCCTGGAGCATCACCTCCAGGACGTTTACCTCCACTGATGCGATCTGCCCGCTGTGCACCTGCTCACATTAGACCGACGCGACTTCTGCATGGCCTTCCCTCTCCAGAGGCTTCCAAAGGCCTCGGGGAAATGGAAAGGACACGAGTTAACATGGAAATCAGTACACACTCACACACTCACACACAGACACACACACACACACACACACACACATAGTCAGAGGACACAATGCGAGAGAAAACCCTGCTTACGACTGCAACAAAAATATTGAAAACAGGAATAAATTTAAGAAATATGCAAAGCCTGCATGAGGAAATTTAAAGCTCCACGAGAGACGTCATGCCGATGTGAGTGGAGCCGGTGTGTGTCCTCGGCATGGCGCAGCACCACGCCCCATCAGACCCCCAGGAAATGTGTGCACTCAACACGTCCCCACAAGTAATAACTGTAATGAAACTAGACAAGCAGATGGGAAAATTCATGTGCCAAAAAACCACCCAAGAATAGCCAGGAAAACACTTAAAAGACAAAATCAAGAGGGACTCAGCCCTACAGCACATCAGAATGTCCCAAAGAACCTCTAGAGGCAGAACGCTGTGGCAGGGGAGCAAGCACCGACGGAGGACAGGCCCGACACGGTGTCCAGAGATAGCCCTGAGCACCACGGGGGCTGGCACAGGAGGGAGGTGGCATCTCCCGTCAGGGGGCAAGGACGGGCTTTTCTGTCAGTGCTGCTGGGACAGCAGGGTGGCCGTTTGAAAGAGGATGGAATCAGGTCCACATCCGCATCGTACACAGACAGCAGAATCAGAGGTCCCAGTGTAAGAAACCAAATCAAACAGGTACTACAAGAAACACGGGCAAATTCCTCTTTAACCTCACTGTAGGGAGAACTTCCTAACTCTGACAAAATCCAGAGGCAAGAAAAGAAAAGATAAATATATTTTACTACATGAAAATGACAATGAATACAGGAAGTCTTTGAACAATTTTTCCTGTTTGTTTTGGTCAATCTGAAATTATTTCACAAGAAAACTAAACAATTTTTAAGTTTCTCAACCTAATAAAATCAGAGAAATGAAAATTGAGATAACGAGACCCATTTTTTTTTTTTGCCCATCAGACAGTCAAAATTTTAAAAGATTAATAATGTCAAGCGTCACACAGGACTTAAGGAAATGGGCATTCCGCTGCTGGTGGGGTAAACACTGGCCGAGCGCTTTTATACGACGGTGTAGCATTCTCTCTCCCCAAAATGTAAAGGGCAAAGAACCTAAATTTGTCCTACATAAAACACTGAGCTCATGTATGCTCAAGAAATCTGTTCTACGGACATGCTCATTTGCAAACCCAAGTACGTTCATAGCGAACATATTTAGGGTCTCTGCAGCAGAGTCAGTGATGGCGAGGAAGGGTGAAGCATTTGAACGCCACCCACAGGCGCTGGTTAGGCACAGTCTACTCTTCCTGGCTCCAAGCTCCACAATTGTTAAGAAAAGCAGGTCAGACACAGTGTGTACAGTTGATCCGATCACTTTAAAAACAAGACCGTGGTAAGCATGTGCCTGTGTGCCTGTGGGTGAATGGCCACAACGTCACAGTGTACCCACAGACGGCGGTCGGGGCCTCCTCAGGCGTGTGCAGAGGGCCAGGGGGACCGAAACGCTCTTCCACGCAGAAGGCGTCCCTGAGCATCCTGTGGACAAAATGCACAGGACGCTCCCACATGGGGGAGGTCGTGCCTTGGTGGGTCTGTCCTGGGCTGTAGGTCACTGAGGGCAAAAGACAGAGGTGAAGAAGTGGCATTCTGCCAAAAGGAATCCTGACATCTAGCTGGTGTGTATTTGAAAAATGGCTTTGTTGAAGTTGAAAACCCACGCCCCTCTGCTGTGCTGCACTTCCAGCTGGTGGCGGCGATCGTGTTCATCAGCTTCGGCGTGGTGGCGGCCTTCTGCTGTGCTGTGGTCGACGGCGTGTTTGCAGCGCGACACATCGTAAGTAGCACCTTCTAATTTTCTTCACAGTAGCTTTCCTGGGTTGGAAAATTCTACATTAAAAAGTAAACTTTCATTTTGCAGAACTCAGTTCAGACATCTTCATGGTTGGTCCCTCTACTTGTGTTTGCCAACCGTGGTCAAGCTCCCTGTCACTGTGTCTCATTTCCTGCAGGTGTGACACCCTCCCCACCACACACACC
>NW_007735012.1:4992-8548 GCF_000696425.1 Galeopterus variegatus
GGAATCCTGACATCTAGCTGGTGTGTATTTGAAAAATGGCTTTGTTGAAGTTGAAAACCCACGCCCCTCTGCTGTGCTGCACTTCCAGCTGGTGGCGGCGATCGTGTTCATCAGCTTCGGCGTGGTGGCGGCCTTCTGCTGTGCTGTGGTCGACGGCGTGTTTGCAGCGCGACACATCGTAAGTAGCACCTTCTAATTTTCTTCACAGTAGCTTTCCTGGGTTGGAAAATTCTACATTAAAAAGTAAACTTTCATTTTGCAGAACTCAGTTCAGACATCTTCATGGTTGGTCCCTCTACTTGTGTTTGCCAACCGTGGTCAAGCTCCCTGTCACTGTGTCTCATTTCCTGCAGGTGTGACACCCTCCCCACCACACACACCGCACACACCACACCCAATGCACACCCCATACACACACACCACACATGCACACCACATGCACATGACACATACACACCACACACACACATACTTTTCATTCCTAAATTAATGAATTTTCTTCCTTAAAATTGCTCTCTGAGGAAACACCTTTTCCCCATCTCCTTCTGCAGAGGGGTCCCCAGCAGGAGTTTGCCCAGACGCCCCTTCCTTGCATGTCGAGGCGGTGCTCACCACCTGGGAGGTGGATGGGTCTGGTGGGATGACCACAGGACTGGGCCAGGACACGTCGTGTCTTAATGCACCACATTTCTTGTTATAAAGTTGGTTTCCTTAAACATACTCAGGAAACTGGTCGTGTATTTCAGTAAGAACACACCGCGAACTGCTCTCACCAGGCACCGGATGCTGGTGCTTCTCCAGGCAGAGGCCAGCCCGCGATGCGGTTTCTGACACTGAAGTGAGCTTATCTTCATGCCAGTCCTGTGGGCCATGGGACAGCATATCGGGGGGTAATTTCAAAAATTTTAAATCAATGTAGCAACAGTAAAGAAAATTTGGAAAGAAATAGTAGCTCTGATACCAAACCCTAAGATACCATTTCCAGGACAGGTAGAATCCTGGGCATCAGATTCTCATATCAAACATGCCCCTCTATGGTCTTATGCTGATCTAAACCTTTCTGGAAGGAGGTGAGGTGTAATTTTACTAGCCAGTCTTTTAAATGACTATTCCATGGATTTTGCATGTAACCATTCCCCTATTGCTAGACACCTTTCTCTATCACAGACAGTACCGCAACTGATGTGGGAGGAGAGGGTCTGGAGAGGCCCGGTAGCTGACCTCAACCCACCCCGTCCTCTTACCCAGCTCTGGACTCCACTGTAGGAGAGAATCCGAGAGCAGAGTCATGGTAGAAAGTGAGAGCAGTTTAACGTAATGAGTGAGAGATGCAGACTTCACGGAGAGAGAGAGCGGCCTAGCTCTAGAGTCTGAGCAGGGCCTGCACCCAGTTTAATACAAAAGTAAGAAATGCACACTTCAAGTTCAGTACCGAGTGCAGGCCAGCTCAAGAGAGTGAGCAGCCGCTTGCTGAAGCTGAGTTTGACACAACAGAAAGCCACACACATTCCACAGGCAGAATGCAAGCTGGCTGCAGGGGAGTGAGCACCAGCCCCACCTTCTGCCAGGGTTCAACTCTTATAGTTTCGCTGTCTAATGCATATTCATGCTATCTAATGAATATTCAAATAAGAGGGTGACTCCTTGTTACAGAACATAGTCTTGCACATGCTTAGCTGGTCTCCTTTTAGGGCGTGTTCATTGGTCAAATCCTATCACAGGCACTGAACATATTCAAGAATATCGAGTGCTCTCCAGCGCCCCTAGTGGAAGGTCATTCAAAGGATAGACTCCCTCTACTGAGCATGCTCGGCTACCATGGTTATATATCTCCTCCTTACTGAGCATGCCCAGCCACTGAATTTGCGTAAGCAGCCCCCTGATGTCTAAATCTCTCTGTGTTGATGTCAAAAACAGGTCTAGGGCCTAGCCGTGGCGCCCCGGGTTCGGATCCTATATAGGGATGGCCAGTGCGCTCACTGGCTGAGCACAGTGGGGCCAGTCTCAAAAAGGACATAAAAAAAAAAAAACAGGTCTAAAAGCAGCAGTTACTCTCCTCTAGGAGGGGCCTCCAGAAGGGGCCTGAGACCTCGGGGAGAGTCCTGAAACCCAGAGGTGCATCCTGGAACCTGAGCCCAGGGAAGCTGAGCACCTCCTATCTCAGAATTACTATCTCCTTCTGTCAAATTATTTCCTTAGGATAAACTCCTAGGATTGAGAATCCAGCATCAAAACTAAAAATTGTGTTGCTGTTGTCAACTAGGTAACGTGCAGAGAGAGGCTCTCAAGAAGAACATGACGTATATTTGGGAATAGGGTATCACAGTGGGAATCCACGTGCCACAGTAAACCACGTGTGTATGCAGGGCGGTAAAGGAAGACAAAGGGATTTACAGTGATAATGAGGAGGATCACGTACTCGTTCTGGGATAACTATCCTGGGCTACAAGGACCAGTAACAGGGCGAGCCAGGCCGAGGCTGGGCAGATGTCCTGCAGAAGTGTTCTTGTGCAAGGCTGTGGCTCTGCCAAGTCCTCTGATAGCTCCTGTTATCGGGCACACATCTGTGAGAACCCCCTCACGGCCTTCCTGGCTCTTTGTCAGGGTTTTTAACACAAGCTACTCTGTTTTGATTCCGATGACGTTCCCTCTTGGGAAACGTTGATTTTCACTTGTCTTGTGCCAGTGACCCCTTTGCCAAGTGCTGTGTATGGTGAGCAGCAGCCCCTGCCTTCTCCACACAGCACTTACCAAGCCCACACTGTCCCCCTGGACAAGTGTGGGGACAGTCTCACACCTGCGGCTGCTCAGGGCTCCACAACCAGGAAGTTCTGTTGACGCGGATGAAAAGGCACAGACCCTGCAGCCAGAGAGACTGGGTTCAGTGTCTGAGCTCAGGCCAGCGGCCTGACCTCTGACCCCAGTTTCCTAATTTGTAATGGAATGGCTCTCTCTTCTAGGGTGTGGCTGAGAATTAAATGAAATAATGTATGCTTTTTGGAGTCTCCCAAATCAACAAATGCTGCCCCTTCCTGGGCAGACCACGTTACAGTCTTTCTAACTGAAAGGAGATGTGGACATTTAGGAAACCCACAGACACATTCCTGCCAGTGGGTTTCCCACAATCAGTCTTTTCTCCCCTATTAAATACAGAGCCCAACACTAGCTGGGTTTTGCTGAGATGCTCTTATCCTGTGTTAGAAGGTGGGCGTCTTCAACCAGGCCCTGAAGGGTTCCTGCTGGCTGTGACTGAGTGGGTTCGCCACAGCCCAGACACAGAGCTGGGCAGAGGGGCAGGATCCGCAGGGTTGTGGACCCCAGTGAAATCCCACTGCAATGTTCTTTGGATTTTTCTGAGATAAAACAGAATGGCTTTCCCTTGATCTGGGTGAGAAATAGACAGTAGCTACCCAGGATTCCTGCACTAGCGAGGCATGGAGCAGATTCCCTGCGGCAGAGCGCACCTGTCTCAGGAGGAATGGCTGGGGGGCCTGTGTGTTTACCAACACTGGGCCTGACCCTGCATCTCTTCTGTCCCATAAGGGGGAAATCCCAC
>NW_007735012.1:8684-9806 GCF_000696425.1 Galeopterus variegatus
GTGTTTACCAACACTGGGCCTGACCCTGCATCTCTTCTGTCCCATAAGGGGGAAATCCCACTGGGCATTGTCTCTGGGGCCTCCCGAGCACAGGTCACGCATAATTCCATGCACCACCTAAAACTTGGTAAGAGCTTGCAAGACATGTTCCAGTCCACACGCACTTCACTGAACTGCGTGTTCTTCCAATTTTATTTTTAAGTTTCACGGGCTTTAAAAAAAACACTGGTATCCAGTGTTAGCATTAGCCTGATCTGGGCAAAGGGTATGCTTGATGGGACTCTTATTTTTGCAGATTTTCTGTAGGTTTGAAATTATTGCCAAATGAAAGGTTTAAGAAGTGCAGGTATGATTCCTTGTCAGGAACAGCAAAGGACAAAAGAATTGCCAGATGCACAGTTCCCCTTACCAAGTCTGAGGATCTGCAGTGAAAGCCACAGTTGTTCTGGTGTGTCCCCAGCCACCTTGACAGGTCAGCTGCTGCCAAGAGCCTCAAGTGGGACGAGCAGCCCATGGATAAATTTCTCCTCACAGCACCTGATCGTGCTGGGGTCGCGTCTGAAGCTGCTTCTGTGCCAGCTGCTTCCTTCCCTTACTCCTCAGAAGACCAGTTCACGGCTTTCTTCTGGTTGTCTGTGGTCAGAGATCCTGGGACACTGGTCCTTCTGGAGTGCAGGGTCCACACCTGGAGGAGGTGGCCGGGGGGGGAATAGAGGGACCTGAAAACCTGACCTCTGGGGGAGTCGTTGTCCAACAGTGACAAAACCAATTAGCCAAAGGCCCCTTTCTTCAAGCTTGTGACCAACTTTAGGCACCTGCATCTGTCCCAGATTAGTGTCCATTTCTGTTTCCTACATCTGAGGAAGCTGAGGATCAGGCTAAACCACTTGTCCAAAGCTACCAGGTGGCAAAGCCATCCTGAGCTCAAATAAACCAGCAAGGTCTCTTCAAAGAAGTCAGGAAACACAGCAGACCCGAAGTTTGACCTGACAGCTGCGACACAGAGCTGGTTCCTTTGCTCATGCTCAGCTCAGCAAATCAGCCTTCTTCCCAAATGCTGATAGGAAGGATCTGAAATGTACATGGTGAGAAATAGGGGTCTACTTCTTCCTTCTGTATGTG
>NW_007735012.1:11540-13132 GCF_000696425.1 Galeopterus variegatus
AATTAATTAAAAGATCATGGAAAGATTTGTGTTACTTTTTAAGTCTATTTTCCCACAACTTGTACCCTTGTATATGATCATGTTGTCTGCAAACAGGGACAATTTGGATTCCTCTTTCCAGACTTGGATGCCCTTTATTTCTTTCTCTTCACTAGGACTTCCAGTACTGCGTTGAATAAGAGTGGAGAGCGAGGGCATCCTTGTCTTGTTCCAGTTCTTAAAGGAAGAGCTTTAAGCTTTTCCCCATTCAGGATGATATTAGCTGTGGGTTTGTCATGTATGCACTTTATTGTGTCGAGATACTTTTCTTCTGGAGAAGCCCTCACCGTCCTGTCTCTGACTCTGCTCACGTCCTGCTGGGGCCAGCTAGGGCAAGGGAGGCAAAGGGCCCGGCCTGGCCTCCCACCACACACGCTCTGGCTCTGTTAGTTGCTGATCCCCCCAGGGGCCCACTCACAACCAGCATGCGAAGCCTTGGAGCTCAGGACTTTGTGTGAGCTCACACCCTGGGCAGTGGCTCTTGAGACGTCCGGGTGCCCCTCCCCTGTGCAGCCACTTGAGCTGATGGCGGGAGCCCCTGTGGGAAGCAGGGATGTCGTGGTTGATGACCCGGCAGAGACCGAGACCCCACTCTGCTCTCTTCTGAGCTCCTGTGTTGGGCAGAGCCCCGTGTCCACCCGCCCTCTCCCCACTCTGCAGCCAGGCCCAGGGCTTCCACTCTCACTGTTGTGGCCATCACCACACCTGCCCCTGTGGACCCCCCGTCCAGCCTTGCACTGCCCTGGGCTGCAGAGGAGCTGCCAAGCCTCTGGCACCTTCCTGGGAATGTACAGATGGGGCAGAAAACCTGGGGGCAAGGAGTTTGCTTTTGCTATGCTGGTAACTAAGGCCTACGAGCCTAATATTTCTGAGTAGTATCCTGAGAGATTTAAAAATCAACGTCAAAAATGCCCGTGTGGCAACCCCACCCGGCCCTTCCTCTCTCTGCATCCCCGCACCTCCCTTTGTCCGGCGTCTGCCTGCCCTGGGAGATAAGCAGCACAAGGACAGAGACGCGGCCCTCTTCCCCACTGCTGCGGCCACCGGGAACCAGCCGGCACGTGGCGGCTCTCACCAGCTGCTGCCACCTGAATGAACAAGGGGCTGCCCTCACCGATCGCTGGGTCACCAGCAGGTTTTATACCCTCTTACATCGGAAGTGGGAGTACTCTGAGGAATGTGACTAACACAGCCATAAACTAATACAGGCTCTGCACTGGGCTCCTAACTCATGGACATACAGCAACTGTGGGCACTTTGTAACTGGCAGTTCATTGGTCTGTCTCCTTCACTCGTGCATAAATCCCCTGAGGACAAGGACTGTGGCTTATCTTGATATCCTCATAATTTGGTGCGGTATGTGCTCTGTGAACGTTGGAGACAGACGGGTGGATGGATAGTTGGATGTGACCATTAACGGGTGTGTGGCCCAGGCTGGATGAGTGGATGATGGACGGATAGGGAGGGATGGATGGGTTGTTAAATGGGCGGGTGGGTGGATGCATGCACAGGGAGGGATGGATGGGTTGTTAAATGGGTGGGTGGGTGGATGC
>NW_007735012.1:14670-18501 GCF_000696425.1 Galeopterus variegatus
TTAAATGGGTGGGTGGGTGGATGCGTGCACGGGGAGGGATGGATGGGTTGTTAAATGGGTGGGTGGGTGGATGCGTGCACGGGGAGGGATGGAGTGATAGTCAGGGATGGACGGACATGTGCATAGATGACTGAATGATTAGATGAATCATTGGGAGGGTGGGTGGGGGGATGATTGGCTGGTGAGATGGATGAGGGAATTAGTCTGAAATCTCTCTTGCTACATTCCAAATAGAAAAAGAGAAAATGTTTTGCTTTTAGGAAAAGAGGCAGGTTTTAGGAGAAGAGTTGTAGAAATGCCCCCAAAAGTGTCAGGCGACTATCTCCCTTCTGCTCCCCCGTGTTGACTGATGGAGAAAACGATGTGTCAGCCCAGCCTGAGGGGACCTTCTTCTGCCTCCTGCTGTTGGACAGGGGGGCGCAGCTGCTCTGGAGGGAGCCGTGGCTCTGCTTTGTGCTCTGTCTGCAGGCGCAGGTTGGCTTTGGCCTCTCCTCTGGCTCCAAGCCTGTGGCAGGCAGGTGTGAAGTCACCTGTGTGGAGGTGACCGTTCCATTCCATCTGTGTTTATTTACTCCTCTAGGAACCAAAGCCCCTCACCACGGGAAGATGCCAGTTCTACTCCAGGGGGGCTGGATACCTGCACGACGTCTACCAGGCGGAGGTGAGCGAGAGCGCTGTGTGGCGCGTTGGGTCCCCACGCTGCTCATCCCGCAGACCCTGCCAGGCTTCCTGTGTCCCCTGAGTCGGAATATTTTGATGCTCAAAGTTCTTCCCGTCGTGGCTTCGCCTGTGGGGTGGTGAGACATTTGTCACTTGCGGCTTGTTTTTGAGCTAGCCTGGACATTCCAATGTCCTGTGTTCCCTTTGGAATCACAGCTGTGGACTTGCTTCTTTGACACACATCAGTCTTGAATTCATTTGCCCAGTTCTGTGTGGCTTTTCCAATTATCATTTTTTACTGGTCTAACTATTACAATAAAAAGCTCGGATGATACATTAACACCGTCCAAGAAACTCACTGGCTGTCCCTGGGCCAGGGACAGCTGCAGCATGATTCCGTTTCTCTTCCTAGGCGAGAGAAGTGCCAGGAAAAGCACGTCCGAGGCCACCCAGCCGGGTGCGCAGCTCTGTGCTGACTGTGGCTGCCTCATGCCAGCTCTGGGTGCATTTGTCAGTTTAGCTAAACACGGCCTGTCAGACTGAGTACAGATGTCAGAGGAGGAGGCCGGAAAGCAAACATCCCCGCTGGCTCATTCTGGGATTCTCCAGGAACCCACACGGTCCTGGGTAGTCGTCGGTCGTTCTGGGCATTTCAGGGAAGAGGTGCCATGTGGGGCAGGCAGGAGTGTGCTGGGACAGGCCTCTGCTGCCGGCTGCTCAGCGGGTACCAGGTGTCCTCTCCAGAGGCTGGTCCCGGCACTCGTGGCCTGGCTGGAGGGAGCCCCAGGGACGTATCCTGTCCCGACAGTGTCCCAGGCCCTCTAGCCTCTGTGCAGCCCCTGCCAGAGGGTCACTCTGTCCTTCCCACCAGCACCCTGATGCTTTCAGTCCAGGCCAAGGTCGGTTTCCCTCTGCTCCTGGGATCACAGAGAAGCGAGGCCCCGTCTGCCTCCTCCAGTTAATCAGGCCTCTGAGACCAGGCCCATCCCCGGGACTCCCCTGTGCGCCCGAGCCTGGATTTGTTCCTGCTCGGGGAGGGTCCTGCTGCCCCAGCAACACTGTGGAATCGTGGAGAACAGGAAGGGGCTCAGGAGACGGAACCACCAGCCGGGGCTGGAGCCGTTGCCCATGAGGACGAGGCCCCTGGGACACAGCCCGACAAGGTCTCTCTGCCCGCAGGTCACCTGTCACTCCTTGAACGGCAAGTGCCAGCTGAAGGTGAGGAGCAACACCTGCTACTGCTGCGACCTGTACACTTGTGAGAGGTGAGGGTGACCATGGCGAGGCGCACACACACGCACCCGCACCACAGCACCACACGTGCACGCCATGTGTGCCGCTGGAACCTGCAGGGCCCGGCCCGTCAGGACCTCAGGTCGCTCGGCGTGCCGCCAGAAACTCCAGCAAGCCTCTGGAGGGCTCTCGGCACTTTACGCCTGGGCTGGGTGGCGCCATCAGTCCGGAGCCCCGGGGCAGGCCCTCCCCAGACAGCGGCTGGGCAGCTGAGGATTTTCAGTTGGGACGGTGTCTCTGCTACCTTAGAAAGCCACTTTTCCATAGCAGAAGGCGCCTCTCCACCCACTTTCTCGACTAGCAAGGGTGCTGAGGTGCTGCCCTGGGTTGCCGGCGATTCCAGGTAGAGTACGGCCTGGGATGAGGGTCCCGCCCTTGGAGCCCACCAGTCCAGCCTCCGGGTGGCTCCTGACTTTGGGAATGTGACTTTGAATGCCATCAGTTCAGATAGGACAGGGTCCCCAAGGCACCCTGCAAAAAGCAGGTCCATTTACCAGATGTTTTCCTCCTGGAGATTCAGACACACGTGGCCAGTGACTGTTCCTGGGCCACATGTTGAGAACCATTTGTTTGGGCAACCCTGGCTAAAACTCACATTTCCAGGAGCAGCAGTGGTGGATCCAAGTCCCTGGAAGTTCAGGAAGTGGGCTTTTCTGTGACCACCCTGTGGCAGGGGCCCTGGAGACTAGGTGTCCACCCCCCAGGGCTGCCCACTCTGACCTCAGCTGGCATCGTCCAGGTGTCCCCCAGCCTTGTGACCAGGTGACAGGCATCAGCACAAGGCTGCTGGCCCCAGCCCTGCACAGCCCCTGCCCCAGGCTCGGGGGCTGAAGTGACACCCTTGAAGGCTCCCTGTCAGGGCGGCTGGGTGGAGAGTTCAGACGTCGGCTTTTACACTCTGCCTGCCCAGAGCACTCAGCCTGGAGTCACCTCATGGGGAAATCAAGGCCCAGCCCTCCTGCCCTTCTGCGTGGTCTGATGCTGAAGCAGTGGGCATGGGCTGGACATGGCTCTTCCCAGGTGGACATCCAGACTCCTCACGACAACCTGCTGCTATGGCCTCAGGAAGGCCACCGAGCCGGCTCCCCAGCTGCCTGCCCTGGCTGGCTCTTCTAGGGGCTCCTCCAGACTCAGAGACCTTCCTGGGATGGAACTTCGTTTGGCTCCAGCACTAACTTCCTCCCCAGCTCTTCATCACTCAGCAATGAGGTCACCTGGCCACAGGTGCAATGAGTGAGGGGAGGTCACCTGACCTTGGGTGTAACAGGAGATGGGAGGTCACATGACCACAGGGGTAACAAGCGAGGGGAGGTCACTGACCTCAGCTCTAACCCTCGCTGGGGGTGACGCTGTCCTTCCCTCCTGTGTGCAGTGCAGAGCAGTCGCCCGCCTACTACGAGTTTGTTGGCGTGAGCGGCTGCCAGGACGTGGTGCACCTGTACCGGCTGCTCTGGGCCTCGACGGTGCTGAACATCCTGGGACTGCTCCTGGGCATCGTCACGGCTGCGGTCCTGGGGGCATTCAAGGACATGGTGAGTGGCACCTCTGCATCTCCAGCCGCTGCTCTTAGGTGGCTGGCGGGTCTCTGCTCACTGCTGGGGGACCTGTCTGAAGGGCATTAGTTAGGGTGCCCGCCGGCGGCTCCAACTGCTTCCACGGAAGTGGGCCTGGGTATTCCTGCCCACCTGAGTATTACCTGCTCACCTCCCCGTCCTAAGAAACAGCGCAGCACGGGGCGTCACGTCTCGTCTTCCCACCGTTTCTCATCCGCCTCTTGTGGAATTAAAACAGTTTGGAGCCAACGATTTGGTACATCTGGGGTGGGCTTGGGTCCATATTTTAAAAACCTCCAGAGGTGACTCTGACATGGCCACAGCT
>NW_007735012.1:18788-42289 GCF_000696425.1 Galeopterus variegatus
TGAGTATTACCTGCTCACCTCCCCGTCCTAAGAAACAGCGCAGCACGGGGCGTCACGTCTCGTCTTCCCACCGTTTCTCATCCGCCTCTTGTGGAATTAAAACAGTTTGGAGCCAACGATTTGGTACATCTGGGGTGGGCTTGGGTCCATATTTTAAAAACCTCCAGAGGTGACTCTGACATGGCCACAGCTGAGAACGCTGGCGGGACGGGGGGTGCTTCTGAATTGAGCACAGTCAGCCGGCATGGGTGGGGGCTGGCTCAGGCTGCCCCCTCCTCACCAGGTCCTCTTGTCACAGGGAATCGGCTCACTTGGGGCTGGCTGGGCAGAGCCTTTCTCTGCCCCACCTCCTCTGGGCACCTGTTTATTCCGTTTGTAGGTATCTTATTCTGTGCCCACAGAGCGGGGGACCACCTGGCCTCCTGCCCCACACATGTGCGTGGATGCCCTGCAGGTCAAGTCAGACCGAGTCACCCTAATACTTCCTGCGTGAGTCCTCTCTGCTCTGGCCGTCTGGAGACTTGGTCACTGGCCGTCTTAGTGACCTGGCCTGGGCCCTCTGGTATCTCCTCTCCTCAAAGTTTTCGCATCCCAGAGAAGAATAGCATCCCCGGGGCACCCCAGTCCAGACCTCCGCAGCTCCACTCTCGATGCCCCCCAAGCTCCCACGCGGGTCACCAGATGTGTTTAAACTAAGACAAGCACCTGTGACAGCGGTGCTTGGCATGTGGGTGACTGTGGTCGGTCCCGGTGGCTGTAGCAGCAGGCCTGGGTCAGGAATCTTCCTCCCGGTGGCTGACAGGGTCCCACGGGGCGTTTGGGGGCATTCCTTGATGTAGGGCCTCTCTCTCTTCAACCACTTCAACGTTTCCTCTCCAGCAGCTTTTCTAGGAGAAAATGGTGCTGGATTGTAGACTGGATACAAAAGCGTAGGTCTGGCTGAGGAGTTCCGGTCCCCTCCGAAGCTGGGGTTCCAGGCTGCCCCCGGGGGAGGGTCAGCGTGGCAGATTTTCTGAGGGGTCTTCATTGAAGTGCATGAGAAGATTGCTGGACCCTTTGGTCAGGAACGGAGAGATGCCCCGGAAGGGCCGGAGCACAAAGCTGCGTCTAAACCAGGCTCTGGACGGTTGTCTTTCTCAAGCCCCAAGCTCAGGGCTGTCGCAGAAGCAGGGAAGGGGGTTCCTTAATGCTCCGCACCTGCCGAGCAGACGCTCTTGCAAGTTCGACAGATCGCATCGTTTACAAACTACTCTAAGGGACGACGGTGCGTCACTAACCGCCACAAAGCTCTATGTGCCCTTTTCAGTAAACCCGGGCATCGTACAGGCAGGTCTCTCGCACCAGGACAGGTGCAGGAAAGGCAGCCGGTGTGCGCGGGGCGAGGGTAGGAGACTGAGTCAGCCACACGGGGGTCTTCAGAGGCAGCTCTGGGGCTGACTCGGCGTCCTTGGCGGGTCTTTGGTCCCCTGCGCTTGACCCAGCTGACCCTCAGGGCTGCCACTGGCTCAAGCCTCCTGCCCCCTCCATCTTTTCCCTCCCCTCCGTCTTTCTGAACTGCAGACGTGCCCCTCCCCGCTGAGACACTCGGGGACTTCCCAGACTGTCTGGGAACAGGACGTGCAGCAGGAACACCTCTGTCAGACTCAGCTGTGTCCCGGGCTCACCTTGGGCCGCTCCCCCTGTACCCGTGGGCTCTGGGTGCAGAACCGTGACCTGCGCAGGGAATGCGTGGCCTCCTGTGCACGTGCACCTGCTATGGGAAGCCCCTCTCCTGCCCCCCTCCGGGGCCCAATGTAGATGGCTCCTTCCACCAGGTGACCTCAATTCACAGGAAAACCTTCCTGGAAAAACTGGGTGTCTTTTAAATTTCTTCCCATCAGAGCAGTGGTGGGTGATCCCAGAGGAGGCCGTTGTCTGGTCTCCTGAGCACCTACTGGATACTCTGGTGCTGCCGGAAGGCCCTTGGGGGACTTTTCAAGGGCCCAGCATGGTCCCAGCCTCAGGCTGAATGCCCGGTCCTGATGATCTCCCCAAGCCCAGCACGGTGCAAATGCCGAGCACAGGGGAGGCCGAGCTGCTCCCTGGTCCCCAGAGTCCTCCTGTCCGTCGCCAGCCTCGAGCCGTTGTCAGGATGCTCCCTCCCCTGGCCCCCCCAGCACTGGCATGGCTGCGCGTGAGTTTGGAAGAAAGTGCAGTGCTGGGCCGGCAGGAACGGCCTCCCTCTAGGGGTGCTGGGCTGGGAGCGGGAGGGGCTGGCCGCAGGATCCCGGGTGGGGGACGTCTGACTCCCCCAGCTCGTGGGCCCGGCACAGCCCCACCAGCTTTGGTCTGGGAAACCTACCCGGGCCCCCGGTGGGGAGTGGGGCGGGTGGGGGCGTGATCAGAGGCCCCTCTTGTTTCCTTTTGAGAATTATAATCGCCCAAGTGAGTTCACCAAAGCACGGGGAGCTTTGAGGAGTTTGAAGGACTTTAGTATAACTTGCATTTCTCCAGAAATCCCTGCACTTGAGCGGTTTGTCATCAGTTAGCCGGGAGCCATTCTGCTAAGAGGATCTTTAAAATCAACACCTTCTGTGCTGAGAAACCATGAACACTATGGTGGCTCCTGGAGAAACGCAAACCAGTGGTTCTCTTGCTTTTTTCTGAAACCACCAAAGAGAGCCTGAGCCGGGCCATCACCCAGTAGGATTTGGCATCGTGGTAGGTCCCTGGAAGGAATAAGTAGAAACACCGAAAGTGAAATCAGCCTGCGTTAGGTGGATGGCAAGGGCGCTAGGGTCTCTCCTTTCAGACTTCATGGGAGGGATGGATCCCACACTCCTCCGGTGGCTCCAGGAGGGGCTGGGGTTGGCACAGGCCTGGTGTGCAGCAGCTAACTGCCTGTCTCCTTCTGTGACAGGTCCCTCTGTCCCAGCTGGCCTACAGCCTGTCCTCTCCACCTCAGATCCTCTACAACCCTGCGCAGCAGATCCTGGCCTACGTGGGCTTCTGCCCGCCGCCCACGGCTGCTCCAACATGCTCGTCCTACCCGTTGCCTCTTCAGGTAAGGCTGGCGTCCCCCGCGGAGGTCAGATATGCTCATCAAAGGCAGGGGGTCCCTCTTGCTGGCCACTTGTCAGACATGCCAGGGGCTGGGGTTGGAGGGAGATGGGGCACCTGCGCCCCCTGCCCCTGGTCTAGATGATGCTGGGGGGCGCAGCTGCCCCAGCTGGTGAGGGGTTGGGGACTGGCTGGGGGAGACGTGACCTCCTCATGGGGATGGCTGACGGCCCAGCCATCCATCTTTTCACTGCACGTGGCCCTCGCGATTTCATGGGGCTCCAATGCATCTGGCTCTTGTAGCCCATTCTTGTAGCCCACGTACCAGCTGCCACAGGCTTGGGACGGTGTCCTCCCAGAGTGGCTGAGGACGTGCCACGGGCTGCCGGCATAAACGATGTCCCATGAGCACAGCCAGGTTGTTCAGGCTGAGCCTCGTGAATTTGTCAACATCCAGACAAAACCTGGCCTACGCGGGCTTCTGCCCACCGCCCACGGCTGCTCCAACATGCTCGTCCTACCCGTTGCCTCTTCAGGTAAGGCTGGCGTCCCCCGCGGAGGTCAGATATGCTCATCAAAGGCAGGGGGTCCCTCTTGCTGGCCACTTGTCAGACATGCCAGGGGCTGGGGTTGGAGGGAGATGGGGCACCTGCGCCCCCTGCCCCTGGTCTAGATGATGCTGGGGGGCGCAGCTGCCCCAGCTGGTGAGGGGTTGGGGACTGGCTGGGGGAGACGTGGCCTCCTCATGGGGATGGCTGACGGCCCAGCCATCCATCTTTTCACTGCACGTGGCCCTTGCGATTTCATGGGGCTCCAATGCATCTGGCTCTTGTAGCCCATTCTTGTAGCCCACGTACCAGCCACCACAGGCTTGGGACGGTGTCCTCCCAGAGTGACTGAGGACGTGCCACGGGCTGCCGGCATAACCGATGTCCCATGAGCACAGCCAGGTTGTTCAGGCTGAGCCTCGTGAATTTGTCAACATCCAGACAAAATTTACCTTCAGAAGCGGCCGTTCCGTAGGGCTCCTCGGACACAATGCTGTCGATGCAGGACTATTATGGGAAAGGGCACTGGAGGCCAAGCTCCACTCTGTGCAGCAGCCTCTGCCTGTCCCAGGTCCATGCCTGGTTTCCCTTTCTCCTCTGTGTGCCAGGAAGCTCTGACGCATGGCTGTGGGTGGACCAGGCCCTGCGGATGTGCATTTCCCCCTCAGCACTGTGGGTGCTCAGGCCAGCGGGCACTCAGGCTGGGCACCCTGTGTGGGGGTGCGCTGGCCCTGTCAGTGCCGAGCAGCCCCTGCCTCTGCCACAGCATGCGGGATTCCCCCAAAGCATGCGGGATCCCCCCAAAGATAGCCCAAACTGTCTTAGATGTCTTCCTGTGCCTGCTGAAGGCACAGAGAGACCCCCCAGTCTAGACAAATCTAGGCTTCCATTTTGGGGTGGGGAGCACCTGCTCACAGCCAGATTAACCTGGCATTTCTTTATGCCAGCACACTCAGGAGCGTAATTACATACATGTTGATAATCAGATTTGGGAGGAGGCAGATCAGACGAGGCCCTGCGTGTTTCCGCAGGAGGAAGGCAGCAGGGACGGGAAGGAAGTGTTGTAAGTGCTCCGTCGAGGCCATTAGCAGAAAAAAACACTCCCACGTAGAAGGCGGCGGGAGTGCGGCAGGTCCTGGGCTCGCTCTGAGCAGCCTGTGACAAGGACACTCTTAAAGGACTCACCTTCCTTGTGCCCAGCAGCCTGCTCATCTCAAAATACAGGGGCACTGATGAGGTCTTGTGAAGGAGGACGCAGCAGAGGTTCAGCTCGCACCCTGCTACCTGGCGATCTCTTGTCTGTCCCCCTGATGGGGGCCCTGTGGGCAAGGCCTGTCTCCAGTGAGCCCCTATGTGTGTTTGCGGGGGGGTTATTCCATGGCTCCTGGTGTTTTACTCCATGGCGTGTGGTCATTTGCTCCATGCCTTGTGGTGGCTTACGCTGTAGTATGTGGTCATTTATTCCGTGGCTTGTGGTCGTTGGCTCTGTGGCTTGGGGTGGCTTGCTCCATGGCTTTTGGCCATTTACTCTATGGTTTTTGTGGTCATTTACTCCATGGCTTGCCTGGCTGCTCATTTCCAGTGAGGAACGGGGTGGACACTCAAGGGGTGGGAGCCAGAGCTCCCAACGGACCTGAGGGAATGTTCCCTAGAGGCTCACTCTGTGCCCTGACAGATGCGTGCCTTTGAGAGATAGAAACGGAGGTGAGCAGGGGCCTCCGCCACTGATCCCGAAAGCCCAGGCTGTCAACCCCAATGTCACTGTCACCCCTAAGCAGAAAAAAATGAAGAGGTTAGTAGACGGAGAAAGACTGGAAGTTTCATTGATTGAAAACCTGTGTCATTGCCCAACTTTTCTTTGACGCCTGGAATCACTTCTACCTGACCCTGCGCGCACAAGCCGGGGTTCCGCCGAGGAACCGACCGGCAGGCCGGTGTGAGTGCATGAACTCCGTGCCCGCCTGCGCGCGCGGAGCCGGACGGGCTGATCTATTGTAAGCGACTGACTCTGGTGGCGGTGGGAGCTGCAAGTTGGGAACCCGCAGGGCGGGGGCCTCGGTCTTCTGCTCTCGAAGTCTTCAGCGGAGCGCGCGAGGCCCCCACGTGAGGGGACGACCTGCTCTACCCAAAGTCACAGCCTGGAGTGTTAATCTCATCTGAAAGACGCCTCCGTGGGAACGCCCAGGCACTGCTGGGCCACGCGCGTGGTTGGCGCCCTGGCCCGGCTCAGCTGACACGAAAGGAGCCACCGCGCTAGGCTGGGAGTGTCGACGCCCTTGGTCTTCTCTTTAAACTCGAAGTGTCGGGTGAGCCCAGGGGACCCGGCTCCCAGTCGCCCCAGCTGTGGGTGCTGGAGTCTGGTGCAGGCTCCGGGGCCGAGGGGTTGAGGAGGCCGCGGGGTGAGGCTGGAAGAGCAGACTCTGTGCCTTGGCCCCTCTCCTCTGCTGGGGCCGGGACGGAGTGGACGTGTCCCCTCGCGTGACGCTGCTGACAGCGCCCTCTCTGTTTGGTTGCAGCCCTCCGCCGACCTCTCTCTGTCCGAGGACTCGTGGCCTCTCTCCCAGGCCAGCTCCGGCTCCAGGCCTCCTCCCAACGCCCCGTCGCGCCAGGCACCAGCCTATTTCCTCCCAGGAGAGAAACCACCTCCCTACGCACCCTGACACGGAGGTGGCAGATAGAAAATAGCTTGTTTTGGGTTTGTTAAAAAAAAAAAATCAGCACTTAGACACCCTGCTTCTGTGGCCGGCCTCCTAGAAAATCCAGAACATTCCAGAAGTCTGTGCCCTCCTCCGCCTTCCTGGGCACATCCCCAGCAAAGAGAGGCCACGGCCGGTGGCAGGAAGTGGAGCCCAGCTGACCGCGGCCCATGTCACCTCTGGTCCCTGCCGCTCCCAGCGTGGAAACTAACTCTGAGTGTTGCTGGAGATCCCCACCTGGAGTCCGCTTGCTTGAAAGAGGCTGTTCTGGGTTTGTCAACACTTAGAGGAAACAGTTTCCTTCCCTTACCATTCTCTTAATTAAATGCGCTTTCTATGGTTATTTTGCAAAGGGAACACGGCTGCTGTATCCCTGCGTGAGGACTATTTTTAGGGGAATGTGTCGTATGTTTATTATTTATACGGTGTTTCCCCAGGAAGGGGCAGGGTCTCTGCCCGCCCCTCAGTGCGTGTTCTCCTGGCATTCGCTTGGAGCAAGAACACGCTCTGGCTCGAGTATCCAGCACTGTTGCTACAGGCCTGTGTGTGCCCTGCTTGTCTTTCCCAACACTGGGACACCATCCGCCTTCTCCCCTGGTGACACATTCCCATTGAGCTACTTCTTACTCGTGGCATCATTCTCTGTGGTCGTTTCTGGGGCTGTCCCGGGGCTCGGAACCTCCTTGTCTCTGAGTCTCCAGCCGCTGCTCTAAGTGGGATGTCGGGGATGGGAGTGGGGGGTGTTTCCTGGGTCCCTCCGCTGAGAGCCTGGGGCTGCACCTCTCCCTGTACAAACCAGGAGCTGCGTGCTGAGGCCCCACCTGTGCCCGCCTCTGCCAGACACACCTGGTGTGGCAGGTGAGCACCCCTGGAAGTGGCTAGGCCCGGGGCTGCGTGGAAGACCAGGGCCCCATTTGCAGGACACGCCTCCCCGGAGCCTGCCACTTTCCAGTGTTGACTATTTCGAGTGAATACAGGGAGGCTTTCTCTGAACTGTCCCAGAGATAGATCCTGCCACGGGAACGTCCTGCCGTCCCCTCTGAGGACCCGCCCCGCCCCGGGCAGACTGTCACAAGGCACCGTGCTTCTCAGGGCCCCTCATCTTCCCCAAACCACTCGCTCTCTGCTAAATGGGCTCCGTCTCTCCCTGTGATGACGGCATATGAGCCCCTAAACCTCACTGCTCTTTCGGGTATTCACGTTTCTCTCCTGTGATGCCCCATGTGTGTAATAAACTGGCTCACCGTCTCCTGTTCATCTGCCTGCTGTCAGTTTATTTCACAGAACCAGCTATGGCAGCTGGAGGGTACACGGAGGTCTTTCCTCCCATGAACAGCCCTGGGTCTTTGGGAGAAAAGAGATAGGTGGGGGCGAAGAGGATGCAGTCGAGATGTGGCCTTCCGCTCCCCCTGCTGGCCACAAGCCTCAACTCTGTCTGACACTCAGGTTCTCACCCGACACAGAAGCGTCACACGTCCCATCTTCTGAGCACAGAAGGTTCGCCACGAAGCAGGCACCGCATGGTGCCAGGCTGGCGCGTAGAGAACCGGGGACGGGCCAGGCCCAGGAGTTGCTGGCTGGTCTCTGAACGGCAGCAATGGACACTGGTCTGTGAACCTAACACCATTTATTATTATTATTTTGTTAAATTTAGCCTCATGTGGGCTGGCCGGTTAGCTCAGTGGGTTAGAACGCAGCCTTCTAACACCAAGGTCACAGGTTCAGATCCCTGCACCAGCCAGCTGCAAAAGAAAAAATGCCCACGAGCCTGTTTTCCCAGAGACTGTGATCTTGTCCCCTCCTTGGTGGTGACTGACGTTGGGACTGGCACAGCCCCGGCTTCCCCAGGACTGGGAACAAGGCCCCATCCCCGTCAGGACTGGGAGTGTGGCCTTGGCCTCTTTTTCGTCCTGACGCTTCTTTGCAAGTTGAGGTCCAAGGCCACTGAGAACTCCAGGGATAGAAGCCAGCGCGCTTGTCGGTCTGGAATTCTGGTCACGCGATCAGTGGCCAGTCTTGCTGAGGGTTTGACTTGCTTTGGGCATATCTTTAAAGACAGCAAAACTAGCAAAAGTGACCCAACTGGCTGAAGCGGAGCTTTCGGACACAGCGAAATAACGTAAAGCGTTGAAACCTCCTTTGTCTGTCTTTTTAGTTCCCAATTTTGGTGCCAACAATCTTGCAGCCCCCTGGCTTCCAAAGCCCCTTTGGATTCTCAGCCAGAGTCTGAGTCCCCCTTCTCGTCTCTCCTGAGTCGTCCAAGTCCACCCGGCGATGCCCATGGCTACTTGACCCCCAGGCCCTGGTTGAAGCCAGCCTCCGACAAGCTGAGAACAAAGCCCAAGCCGTGGCTCGGGTGTCTCCACCCAGGTGGCTCTTCCAGGAAGGGGCAACGTCTTCTGCCATCACCAAAGAAACCCGCTTGGACATTGCACAAAACAGCGATGTGAACAAGAGAACTCAGATGCCTGATTGTGTGGCCCTGTCTAGATGACGCAACAGAACGTGGGAGATCCTTGTTTCCGATGGCTGTAAAGAACCAGAGAGGTCTCGTGGCCACTTGGGGGAAGGAAGGCAAATCTCACCACCGCCCTTTGCAGCCCAGTCATGTCTTTGGCTCCCTTTGGAGGGTCACACGGACTCTGCCCTGGCCTGGGGGAGGTGGGGAGCATGGGGACGTCATGCCCTGGGCTGCAGCTTGAGGGGTGTCGGGGTGCCAGCTTCCCATTTCCCTAATGCCAGCTCTGCGCAGAAAGGCAGAGGACAGCTCATCAGTTTGTAAGTCATGCGTGCAAATGTGGGGACTTTGAATACAATTCAGGAATTAGACAGCCACAGACATTCTCATTTGTATTGAGAGTTATGTTAGGATATTAGCAGATCATCCTCCTCACAATTGACCTAAGTGTCCTCCGCCAGCTCCCGGCTCTGGGAGACGCATGGATTGTGACTCCCCTTTCCGACCTGTCCCTCCTGGTCGGCCTCCATTCCAATGCCACGCATTTCCCGGTAATCTCTGCTTAGACTTTACCTGGGTGTAACCCGGCCATTGCCGCCTGTGTCAGTGATGTGATTCCAAACTCACATCTGTGAAGACATCACCCTCACCTGTTTGTTTTGCTCAGCGTCAGAGCAGGTTCTGCCAGCTTCGTCTTCCCATAGCATCTGTCAGGAGATGCTGGGCCTTGTGTGACCACCGTCCTTGTGCGTTTGTGAGTCGTTCCAGATCCACTGCGGGCCTTGGGGCCGTCGGCACGGTGTGGAGCGTCCGCATGTCCCCACTCCCCCAGCACGAACGGGGGCCCCCGCACAGCGACGACAAGGGGTCGTCTACTTTTCCTGTGGGAGTAGGTTCAGAGAGTTGTAAACGGGCCGGAGGCGCTCAGGGGTTCTTCTCAGAGACTTATCAGCAGGAGCGTCCTCTGGGGCTGGGGTCAGGAAGCCTTGTTCCGTGGAACGAGCTGGAATTGAGCAATGAACGAGCAATGAATTGGAGGCTCTGCAGGCTGCAGGGACCAGGCACTCACGCGCCTGCAGAGGGGAGAGCACCCTGCCATGCTCCTCCCCGGGTTCTCACCGCATCCCAGGGGAGGGTCTGTGGACACTGATGGCACTGTTGCCGTGTGTCTGGTGTTTCTCTGCGTCCTGGGCACTGGGGGCTCTACCTCTGACCTCCCGAAGCTGGCCCAGCACTGGCTCTGGGGAACCTCTGTCCCCTGGAGCCTCATGCCACTCCCTGGAAGCCGAACAGCACGACACACGTGAGGAACCACCCTCCCCCTTGTGCGACCCCGGGTCAAGGTCGTGCAGCACCGGGAGGGGGCATCAGAGTGTCCCCAGGACTGTTCTCCCAAACCCACATTCCTCTTCCCTGGCCGGGTCGCCTAAAGAGCCAAGAGCCGTGAAAACATTAAACTCTAAGTCAGCAGTGTTGTTCTTGGCCACAAAGATGTCTCAGTCCCTTACCCCAGCCACAAAGGATGTAAGCAAGTCAGTCACACACCCTTGGTCCCCAGAGCAGCCCCCCACCCTGGCCACTGCCCTGGCCCATGCCTGACCTACAGTGTGGGCTGGGTCCATTCTCGGGTGGGCCCAGCGCTGGCAAAGCCTCCGCCCTCACGTGATGATGGAGCCTGGCATGGCCCCCTCTCGAGCCCCACGTTCGCAGGGCCCTCCTGGGTTCGGTCGTGCTGGGGTCTGCTGCCTCCCCTCAGGGAGCACTGACACCCTACAGCGTGGATGAGCACGGGTGCTCAGTGAGGGGCTGGGCACAGCAGGTCCACGTTGTGTGGTTCCACTTACCTGAGATGTCGGAACAGGAAAGCCACGGAGACAGAAAGCAGACAGGTGAGGGGGGTGGGGAGTGATTGCCAGTGGACATGGAGTCATCTTCTGGGGTGATGAAAATGTCCTGGGGCTGGACAGTGGAGGTGACTGGACACCTTGTGAATGCACTGAAGTCCAGTGAACGGTAACTCCTACAGCGGGAATACTATCGTCTGCGAACTACATCTCAATGAAAAGGGGACACGATCACTGAAGCACCCCCAAAGCTGTCCTAACCTCAGCGAGTGCGTGGGATGCATCCGGCGGTGCTGACGGCACACTCCATGCTCAGTGACCAAGAGCGATTGTCACTGTCACTGCAAAGGGCGACTGCTGGCTGCATCTCAGAGCACTGCCGTGTCCTCTGCCGCGGGAGCACTGCCGTGTCCCCCACACCTGCCCTGACCGTCCTGCAGCCTGATGGGTAGCAGGGATGCCCTCCAGATTTTGGGGACCCACAGAGTTGTGTGATGCACAGAGGTGGAGAAAAAAGTCCAGGGGGGCAGGGTCTTCACTCAACTAGCGGATCCTTAGGTGGCAACAGCTACATATAAATTTCCTCTTTCCAAAACATTTGAGTTATGAAATTTAATGAACATGCAGAAAAAGTGCTTAAGGAGTTCGTCTGGGTGTGGCTTTGTCTGGGGCACATAGGGATGGCTGGAAACGCTGCCCACAGCAGATTGGAATCTCCAGCTTTGCCAGACGGGCCATGTCCTGTCTGCGTGGCTGACTTAGGACTGTCTCACCAGCAGGGTCGTGGCCTCCTGTCGTGCTAAGTCAGCAAGATGTGGCATTAACAAACTTGAGAATCTTTAACATCTCTGCAACGTAGGGATGTCGCCTCGTGTTTTTCTCACGGTGCTGGTAATTTGCCTTTTCCTCCTTACTAACAGCGCACTGGCATTCAACGGGCCGATTGGCCACCGGATTGTCCTGTTCTGTCTGGTGCCGGGTTGGGTCTTTTGCCCAATATTCCGTTGGGTCGTTACTTTCACTTCATGATGTGAGGAACTCATCGTCCGTTCTACCATCCCTCCTCCTGCACAGCGCACAGTCAGGACCATCCCTCCTCCTGCACAGCGCACAGTCAGGACCATCCCTCCTCCTGCACAGCGCACAGTCAGGACCATCCCTCCTCCTGCACAGCGCACAGTCAGGACCATCCCTCCTCCTGCACAGCGCACAGTCAGGACCATCCCTCCTCCTGCACAGCGCACAGTCAGGACCATCCCTCCTCCTGCACAGCGCACAGTCAGGACCATCCCTCCTCCTGCACAGCGCACAGTCAGGACCATCCCTCCTCCTGCACAGCGCACAGTCAGGACCATCCCTCCTCCTGCACAGCGCACAGTCAGGACCATCCCTCCTCCTGCACAGCGCACAGTCAGGACCATCCCTCCTCCTGCACAGCGCACAGTCAGGACCATCCCTCCTCCTGCACAGCGCACAGTCAGGACCATCCCTCCTCCTGCACAGCGCACAGTCAGGACCATCCCTCCTCCTGCACAGCGCACAGTCAGGACCATCCCTCCTCCTGCACAGCGCACAGTCAGGACCATCCCTCCTCCTGCACAGCGCACAGTCAGGACCATCCCTCCTCCTGCACAGCGCACAGTCAGGACCATCCCTCCTCCTGCACAGCGCACAGTCAGGACCATCCCTCCTCCTGCACAGCGCACAGTCAGGACCATCCCTCCTCCTGCACAGCGCACAGTCAGGACCATCCCTCCTCCTGCACAGCGCACAGTCAGGACCATCCCTCCTCCTGCACAGCGCACAGTCAGGACCATCCCTCCTCCTGCACAGCGCACAGTCAGGACCATCCCTCCTCCTGCACAGCGCACAGTCAGGACCATCCCTCCTCCTGCACAGCGCACAGTCAGGACCATCCCTCCTCCTGCACAGCGCACAGTCAGGACCATCCCTCCTCCTGCACAGCGCACAGTCAGGACCATCCCTCCTCCTGCACAGCGCACAGTCAGGACCATCCCTCCTCCTGCACAGCGCACAGTCAGGACCATCCCTCCTCCTGCACAGCGCACAGTCAGGACCATCCCTCCTCCTGCACAGCGCACAGTCAGGACCATCCCTCCTCCTGCACAGCGCACAGTCAGGACCATCCCTCCTCCTGCACAGCGCACAGTCAGGACCATCCCTCCTCCTGCACAGCGCACAGTCAGGACCATCCCTCCTCCTGCACAGCGCACAGTCAGGACCATCCCTCCTCCTGCACAGCGCACAGTCAGGACCATCCCTCCTCCTGCACAGCGCACAGTCAGGACCATCCCTCCTCCTGCACAGCGCACAGTCAGGACCATCCCTCCTCCTGCACAGCGCACAGTCAGGACCATCCCTCCTCCTGCACAGCGCACAGTCAGGACCATCCCTCCTCCTGCACAGCGCACAGTCAGGACCATCCCTCCTCCTGCACAGCGCACAGTCAGGACCATCCCTCCTCCTGCACAGCGCACAGTCAGGACCATCCCTCCTCCTGCACAGCGCACAGTCAGGACCATCCCTCCTCCTGCACAGCGCACAGTCAGGACCATCCCTCCTCCTGCACAGCGCACAGTCAGGACCATCCCTCCTCCTGCACAGCGCACAGTCAGGACCATCCCTCCTCCTGCACAGCGCACAGTCAGGACCATCCCTCCTCCTGCACAGCGCACAGTCAGGACCATCCCTCCTCCTGCACAGCGCACAGTCAGGACCATCCCTCCTCCTGCACAGCGCACAGTCAGGACCATCCCTCCTCCTGCACAGCGCACAGTCAGGACCATCCCTCCTCCTGCACAGCGCACAGTCAGGACCATCCCTCCTCCTGCACAGCGCACAGTCAGGACCATCCCTCCTCCTGCACAGCGCACAGTCAGGACCATCCCTCCTCCTGCACAGCGCACAGTCAGGACCATCCCTCCTCCTGCACAGCGCACAGTCAGGACCATCCCTCCTCCTGCACAGCGCACAGTCAGGACCATCCCTCCTCCTGCACAGCGCACAGTCAGGACCATCCCTCCTCCTGCACAGCGCACAGTCAGGACCATCCCTCCTCCTGCACAGCGCACAGTCAGGACCATCCCACCTCCTGCACAGCGCACAGTCAGGACCATCCCTCTTCCTCCACAGTGCACAGTCAGGACCATCCCTCTTCCTCCACAATGCACAGTCAGGACCACCCCTCCTCCTGCACAGCGCACAGGCAGGACCATCCCTCATTTTCCCCCAGAGCACACAGTCAGGATCATTCTGTGTTTCTTCTGCGCAGGGCACAGTCAGGTTCACTTCTTGTTTGTTCGACCCTTCGCGCAGTGAGGACTCTAGTCTGTTCCTAGCTGTGGCGCACAGTCAGTTCGTACCGCATGCTCTGGCAGTCCGGCCGTCCTTCCAGCCCGGCCCTGCCTGGACCCAGGGTGGGGCAAGGTTGCCACATTACGGTCCGTCTGGGGGATTGTGTTGCAGCATTTGGCTCCATGTCCATTTTGCTTTTCCTTGGCAGTCATAGAGTAGTGCCTGGCGCCCTCCGAAGTCACAAAACAATGTCCAGGGAGCAGAGGTGTCTGAGGTCTACCCGGACACGGGCAACACCCAAGCAGACAGAGGACGTGCTGGAGCCACTGGCTGCTGCCGCACAGTTCAGCCTCCAAAGCAGAGTGTTTGCTCTTCTCTGCTCTTGGCTGCACTGACCTTCTCGAGAGCATTGGGGCTGGAAGGAGGAGGCTCTCAGCTGCCAGGGGAGCATTCCAGAAGAACATTCCAGAGCTGTCTCCAAAGTGACCGAAACCACAGATCTGAGGGGAGGCTGCCGTGCCAGGCTGAGATTGACCCGGCCCCTGGTGGTTTTGGGCTCCTGAGGCTGCAGGAGGCCACATGGTGGGCAGCACAGTGGTCTCTGGGGCCCTGGGAGGCAGTGCTTCCCACGCTTCTCAGAGCTGTGCTTGGCGGCCCCCGTGCCACTGGGGCTGGTGATTCGGCCTGCGGGGTGAGCACACGGCATCCATGCCCGAGCCCTGCCTGCACACAGATACACAGCCCGGGCGGTGTCCTTGCAGCTCCCAGCCCTGCCTGGCCGTCCTCAGCCCCACCTGCCCCTGTCGTCCCACAGCCAGCACAGGGGCCCTGGCTTCAGGGTCCTGTTATGGTGTGAGCCACCCTAACATCCACCCTATCACCACCGAGAGTGGAGAAAGGGCGTTTCCTGCATAAAGTGCACAGTGCTATTGGACGAGGCTGGTGGGAGCCCTGACATCCAGGCAGGGTCGCCAGCTGGAGTGGACATCTCTGAAGGACATAGGCAGGAGCGGCCCAGGCTCCGCCTGACGTTCGCTCCCCAGGTGACGACCTCCACGTGTGTTTGTTTGTTTTGTCCCAGTGGAAATTTACCTGTAGAACCTCCTAGACCAGTTTTCTGAAGTCCTGAGTCAACAGAACTTCCACCCAGATGCTGCCAGAAGTTTAGAACAACAGAAGGTTGCACCAGTGTGGCCTGAGCAGGCAGCATCATGTGCAGATGACAGAGCTGTGGAGGGTGTGCCTTACCCCCATGGCGTCATGGGAGGTGGCCCGAGAGTAGAGAAGTGGGGTCAGGTCAACAGGAGCCCCAGGGACACAGAGAGTCTGCCCAGCACCCACAGCGTCCACCAAGGTTTGGGAGACCCCAGTGTGGCCTCCTGGGCTCTTCTGGCCAGCAGGTGGACAGAGCCTGGCCAGACCTAAGGGACGGTGCCGCCACCCTTGCCTGAGTCCTTGGGTGAGTCGCTTTGCACCGCCAGGCCTCAGCCCAGCCCTGTAAGAGGAGGGGCCCTCCTGGTGGGCGTCAGGACTGCCCACTCCCTGTATTTGGAGAAGGCTCCACCCTCTCCAGCCTGGCAGGCCACCTGTGGGGTCTGTCCATCCAGGATGACCCCACCTCGTCCATCCAGGCAGGCAAAGGCCATTTGAAGGGCCCTCAAGGCCATGCTCCTATTTTCTAGAAACCTAGAAGGGAGTTTTGGTCCCCGTTCAGTGGTGGCTACGGCTCACTATGCTTTTTGTGTGTTGATGTTTAGCTGCGGGTGGATTCTTAGAGTTTCTGCCCTTTCTTCCCCACCCTGCTGACCTCTGAGTCACCGTGACCTGTGAACTCAGGTTCAACAGCCTGCGGAGGCGAAGGTGCCCCAGATCAGACGGCAGGTCCCACCCTGGTCAGCATAACTTCAGGGATGAGCCGCCCAGCCGTGCAACGAGGGTCCCCAGGCTGCTTCCTGCCGTCTGCTGAGCACGGTCTGAGGGTCAACACAGCCCAGACCCGCCCAGCCGCCTGAACACAGTTTGGGGGTTGGTATCCAAAGTAAAGTAGAGTCTCGGTCTTGCTCTCAGATGCTGGAAACTTCTCTGGAAGGTCTGAGCCCTGCAGCCCCCAGCCATGGGGTGCACGCTCTCCCTGGACAGAGTTCCCGGCAGAGACGGACACATCCTGTTCATAGCTTTAAACCGCGAGTCTTGGGCTTCCCCTTGGGACTGAAGAAGAGAAGTGACTCCCACGGGGCCTGCTGAGCCTCCTATATTTGTGGGTGGTTCCTGCTGTCCTCGGAGAAAGCGAGGGACACTGTCACTGCCCTGGCACTCTCACCAGTGAAGGCCCCACCCTCACCTATGGACAAGGAAACTGAGGCTGGGAGACGCAGAGCAACGGCCAGTGGGACGGAATCCAGGCTTCCCGCTTCCAGCCTGTTTGATGTGACACTGAAGGCCCTCTCGGCCCAGCTGACAGCCTCCCAAAGCAGAGAAAATTTTAAATTGTCCTTTTTAAACAGAGAATAGGCTAGGCCTAGAAGCAAATGGGTTTGCCAGGGGGAGAGGGAAGGGTCTGGGCGCAGGTGCCGCCGCTGCTGGTGGCGAGGGTCACGGGGGCTCCTCTCTGGCCAGCGCTGGGCCTGGCCGCCTTCCTGCTCCTCCTGGACCCCACACTCGGGCCCGGCCTTCAGGCAGGCCCAGCAAGAAGCAGAGTGACAGGTCTTTCGAGTGGCCAAGGGCTGAGCACAAAGACCCCCCTCCGCCGCGGTCCCGGTCCAGCGTGTGGATCACGCCCTCGGAATGCATTTACCCCAAGTGCTAAAGACCCACAAGGAGCGGACAGCAGCTGACACAGAAAGTTTTCCGTAAATGTTTTATTTTCCATATTTTACTCAGAAAGAAGCATTTGGTAATAAAAATAATAGAGAACTATTTTCTTGCAGGCCGCTGTGCTGTGGGCCGCCCCTCCCGCGCCCAGCTCCTGTCTGCAGCCCAGCTCGCAGCGGCGGGGCCCGGTTGGGGTGGCCCAGGTCACCATCGGTCCCTCACTATGTACAGATATGTTACAAGGCAACGGAAGGTCTCAAAGGAAAGCAGCTTGCGAGCGGGCAGCCCTGCTGGCCTCGGGGTCTGGGGCCTGTGCACGCGGTATGGGGCTGGGGTTCACACCGGCCTCCTCTGGTTTCAGGGGAAAGGCGTGAGGGGTCTTTATTCACACGTGTGTCCTGCAGCAGCGGGTCTAGGGTGCGGCGTGCTCGACTGGAGGGCAGGAGTGAGAGGTGATGTCGCTGTGCTTGTACGTGGCCTCATCCAGGTCCAGGCGCTTCTGGTTGACCTCCAGCGTCATGCAGCCGCGGTAGAACGCCGTGACTGGCGCTGACGTCACTGGCACATCTGGGCAGCGGGAGAGAACAAACACCGTCTGAGCAGCGAGCCAGGGTCTGAAAGAGCCCGTCCCCACCCCTACAGCCACGGGCCAGGCCTGAGTCCCCTCCATGAGCAGCTCCATCCCCGTCTGGCTCCAGACCCGGCAGACGCACATGAAGCACAGGCCAGTGAGCCCTGGCAAGATGCCGTTATCCCCCTGGGGAGCACACAGGATGGGACAGTCAACCGGTTAAGTGTTATCTTCTCTTGGCCCACATGAGTCATGCACGCTGCAGGGCTTCCTGGCTCTCCCCCTCTTCAAAGCTTTGTTTATTAAAACTAAATGGAGTTTGTGTCTGGTGGCCAAGACGGAAATCCTGCTATTTGCCACAAGTAAAAACCTGCGCTGGGCTGGGAGCAGCTGAGGACTTATGTAAGCGCCGGCTCTGAGCCGCCTTTCACCATTTACCTCCAGGGCAGGGACAGTCTTCACTCAAGGCCCAGCCCCACACCCGGGTCTGCCCAGCCTTCTCCCAGGTGTCTACGGTCTGATTCTCAGGCCCATGCCCACCCCAGCAAGGAAGGGCCACTGGCAAATCTGAGCGTCACGGCGGCTGGTGAGTAAACCTGCCTGGTCCTCTTCCTCTACAAGAAAAGCCCCCCCGAGAGCACGTCCTACCTGGCAGACCCCCGATGAAGGTGAGCAGGGGGCCCTGCAGGTGCCTGCCCAGCACGGCCAGCCTCTCCTGCAGCTGGGCGGCGCTGACCTCGCTCTGGCCCTTGGTGCCGTCCACCTCCAGGGAGGCCTCGCCTGCTTTCAGGGAGACGGCAACCACGTGCTCCTGCCCGTCGCAGACCTTGATCTCCATTAGGGCCAGGGCCATGCCCTCAACTGCCAGCACAACCAGCTGCAGGGCACCAAGACAGGCAGGTCGGGTCCTGCCCTGAGGGTCCCACGCTGCCCTTCCTTGGGGGTGGGGGCTTCCCTGCAGCCCTGGGGCTCCAGGGCCAGGAGCCCTGACCGCAGGGGACCCACTCCACATGAGGAAAGGGCCCGGAAGGTGACATGGGACAAGCAGATGCGGCAACTCCCCCAGGCCAGTGCGGGGTCAGACTACCCTCCCCCCATCCCTACGGAAGTGCTGGCCTGGGCAGAGCTGATTAGAGGCTGCCAGTGAGTTGTGATGGGATGCAGGAGGTGGCCATGGGGGCCGCCTGCCAGCCCTGGTGCGTGCTCACGCCAGGCATGGACACAGCCGGGACAAGCATAGGTCATGCACCCTCTGCCCCCGCCCAGGGTGGTTGGCGACAGCCATGTCCAAGCCCTCAGCTGCTCATTCCAGGTGCTGGGCCTGGTCTGCAAGCCGGCAGTGTGTGCATCCTTCGCCTCCGAGGCGATGACTGTCCGTGCAAACCTCGCCTGTTACTGTCGAGGCCAAGTAGCCAGAGAGGCGCACTCGCCCTCGGGGCAGGCAGAGCTGCCCACGGACCTCTCTGGGTTGACCTGCGATTTCCTCTTGGGACAGAGGATAGAACCTATTTCCATCCCCTCTGAATTGTGCCACGAGAGAAGCAGCGGAGTCCCGTGGCTCCTGCAAGCTTGACTGAGTGTGGGGGACAGTCAGGAGTGGGGATTGTGTCCCTGGGAAGCAGTGGCTGTGCTCAGGGCTCTGGTGCTGCTGGAGGAAGGAGCCAGGGTCAGCAGATCCAACTTTCTGGGAGAAACCGGAATCTGAGTCTGTTAGTGACATCGTCTGACTTAAGTACGAGTGACTGACTCAGCTTGTTCTGAACCAGCTGCCTGTGGAAAGACGCCCCACGGCCCTGGGCCACCGCAGCTCACAGGCTGCTGGCGTCAGACCTCTGGCTGCACCATAGTTGACCTTGATCAGCCATAGTTTTGCCTCACAATCATGTCAAGGTGACCGTGTCAACGACCCCAAAGAGCGGCCTGGCACAGGCCTGTCCTATTAGACCTCTGGTCAGAAGCTTTCCAGGCTGGGCTTATGGGGCTGGGAACAGCCAGGTGCCGCGACCCCAGGGGAGTGGGGGCCTGTGAGCCTCGGGGTGGATGCCCCATGCCGCTGTGCATGGGTGCCGGGTGCTGGCGGCAGAGAAGCCTATGATACCTGTTTTTTAAGCTTCTTTGTGGAGTGGTAGTCGACCAGGGCCACAGAGAGGGGGACGGTGTGGCCGTCGCCCACCAGTGCGAGCAGCACCCCTGTGTCTGTGGCGGGGCGGATCCGAGCCACGACCTCGACTTCCCAGGCTGTTTCCGTCCCCACATCTGGCGGTGTCCGCGCTGCGATGAAAGTGGCACATTACGGGGCGGTATGGGCAGTGAGAAGGCAGGAGTCAGGGATTGCGGGACGCAGAACGCGGCCCCACCTGCCCTCGGCAGGGAGGCACCGGCCCGATGAGACGGCAGCTGGGGAGCCGCGTGGGTCACTCAGTGCCGAGCTCGAGGAAGCCCTCAGCTGTCTCGGCAAACAGCCTCGCATCGCGGGAGTGACAGGAAAACCTGAACCTGGAGTCCAGATTCTGGCCCATGGTGCAAAGACCATGGGGACGCCCAAGGATGCTGCTTCCTCTGGGCCACACCAGGACCCCATTTCTAAATGCCTCTCGAGGTGACCCCCAGGCCACATAGATCCGCCCAGGGGGGCCACAGGGCACAGGCCTCACACAGAGGGCCACAGCCCGACCCCCTTCCTGCTCTCCCCCCGGCAGAGTCCCCGAGCCTCTGCACCTCACCTGCGGCCCTCAGGCAGTTCTGTGAAGTTGAAAGAACATCAAACCATTTTAAAAAACTGGCAAATAGAAGCTGTAATGAGAATTACTCCAACAGACCACGTGCAGGTCTGTGTTCTGAGCTGCAAGGACTTTACTGTTCTAGGGCCTCAGTGAAGTGACTTTCCTTCACATGCCACATGTACATACTTAGGTACATGTAATGCATCCACAGGAAATACACATACGCATATTTATCTGTATGTTACCCAGACAGTTCCACAAAACGTCCTCTGACAGAAAGGACTGCGTTCTGGTCCTCCCAGGGCAAATACCACCCACATTCCTCTCCATGTTGGAATTCTCTGCTGATTAAGAAGCCGGAAAAAATCTCCACCCTCTTGGTTTTTAAGTGCTGCTCTCTCACCAAGAACGTCAAAGTCCTGGTGAAGAAGCTGAGTTTAAGCAAAATGACGCTAGATCGGTGTTTGCACAAATCGAACATCAGACGCTCTCACCCCGCCAGGGTGACTGTTCAGAGAGAATCACGGCGTCTGCTTTGGCCTCTTCCCCACCGGACTGCGGTCTCCTCAAATCCAAATCATCTGTTTGTCCCTGTCCCTATGGTGTCTCTTACAGTCAGTTCTCAATAATTGTTTATTAAATTGAATGCACACAGAATTGGAAAAAGTAACAACAAAAATGCAGCATTCTCTTCTGCTGCCAAAGTTTTCCCTGTATTTGTGGAGAAAGAGATAAGAATAGTCTTTAATATGCAAGTTTCCCTCCGACGGGGTATCCAGGCACACACTGGCTGTCGGAGTGATTTCAAAACTCTCCTTGGGGACTTTTCTCAGTTTGCCACCAGGTGCCCACCTCACATGGAGGCTTCTCAGAGCCCGGTGTCTAGTGAGGCCAAACCCATCCTGAGTTGCTGTACAGTGAAAGTGTCCCGCACTACAGTCTCCTAACAAGTCTTTTCTGTCTTGTAAAATGGACGGTAATCGTGTAGCTTAAGATTCATTAAGAATCCGTAGTTTTAAATACCATTTGGCCTTTGCTGTCTTAAGACTTGTAGACCAAAACAATACAGCAAAAATGGAAAGCAGACCATGATACGACAGTCATTAGAAATGATACCTGTGACGTCTACGTTATGGCAGGAGAGATGCTTACGATATTAAGTGGAAAAAAAATTAAACATTCCACATTACATGATTTTGTGTTAAACATTATAATGATGTTCTAGAATTCGTATGTATAAAAATAGATTAAAGAAATAATGTGTGTTAACATGCTAGGTGGTGCAATCAGGAGTGAGTGACTCTTCTGAAAAACACCTTTAATGGAATGGTCATGTTTTTGACAATTAAAGGGGAAATGGTGACCTTAGGTCTTGCCCAGGACAGAGGGGCAGGTTCCATCCCCATGGACCTGGTGGCCCCATGAACTTGGAGGTCCCCTTGGGTGCTTAAGGACCTGTGGCCGGTGAGGCCTGCTGGGAGAAGGGTGCTGCCTGCCCTCCGGGCTGTGATCAGGAGAAGAGCGTGTTTGGGTGTCTGACTGTAGAAGGTGAGGGTCTGAGTGGGCTCCAGGATACACGGCTCTCCTAAGACTGTCAAAATCGAAAGCCACTATGGGCCGGCCCCATGGCGCACTGCTACAGTGCACCGCTTGGGAGCGCGGCGGCGCTCCCACCGAGGGTTCGGATCCCCAATACAGACCGGTTCCCGCTCACTGGCTGAGTGAGGTGTGGGCGCAGCACCGAGGGTTGCGATCCCGTTGCCGGTCCCAGTCCGGTACGGGCGCGACACTGAGGGTTGCGATCCATTGCCGGACACGAAAAAAGACAAAAAGGAAAAAAAAAAAATCGAAAGCCACTAATGCACATGAACTCAGGAACAGCAACAAAAGCTAAGGGCTCTAGCCAGTGCATGCTCAAGAAATAGGCTAATTTTCAGTTATCTAAGGAAAAGACTGGAAAAACCGTGTGAGTCCACAATCAAACACTGTGAGTTTTTAACTCTCCACCACTCATCGGAATTCTTCTTGCTGATGTTTCTCAGAATAATGTTAGTTTCTATCTTTGGACAATTAATAACACTGTGATCTGGAAAACGGATTCATTTCATGTAAATTTTATGTTTAAATGGCTGCTCATTTACCAGCATGTTAGAAATGTTTTTACTGTAAATTTTCACCGGTTTGGTAATAAAATAAAGAGATAGCTGGGTTTTGTTTTTAGAAGTTTTGGGCTCTGCCTTAGAGAGCTGGGAGGGCCTCTGGATCTGACCCTCTGGTCATCCCCAGGGGACTCCCACCCTTGGCTTCAGCAGCCCCACCCACACCCAGCCCCTCAACACCTCACCCGAGGCAACGGGCATGGCAGACCTGGCAAGGACAGATTGGACCTGCAGGGCCCTGGCCCGCTGCCTCTGCATGGCACACCAGCTTTGGGAGGTCCCCACTGCCCAGCACTGACCGCCTGAGCCCCTGTCCCTCTGAGAGCATTCGGGACTGGGCCACCTGCTTATGCTCAGCTGAGACAGTCCTCTCTCCTCCTCTGGGTCTTGTCTTCTCTTTTAATCTGAGCTCATGATGTCCCTCAGGCAGCCGTGCTGCCACTTTCAGACGCTGGCCTCCTTATTCTGCACTGAGTCACTGGCGATCGCAACACTACATATGTGTTTGGAGCTTCTCCACTCCCCAGACAAGCCCCAGGCTTGTGCTATCTCAGGACCTTCTGCAAAGGACCCTTGTGGGTCCTTCCCACCCTGCCCCGCCTGTCCCCTCCTGGCTGTCTGATGTGGGGCCACCTTCTCCACGAGTCTCTCCTCTCTTCCTCGCTGGCTAGCCCAACACTGAGAGCAGAGCATGGCCATTCTAGGAGGGCCCTGTACCCTCAGCCCCGTCACACCTGCCCAGAGCCTGCCATGGGCATCGGCTGACCCTGACCCTGTTGTCCAAGGTAGGAGCTGTTTTCCTGGCTTGTCTCTTCCTTTCTTGGCATAAACTTGGCTGGAAGTACAGCAGCAGCCATCCCAAGGGAAGAGTGAGACTCACAGTAGTTGAGGCTGTAGATGGCAAGCCCGTTCCCGGGGTAGAAGGAGCCCCTCTCCGTCACAGAGAAGCACTGCATCCTCGTGTTCACCTTCACGGTCTCCTGGATGGTAGTGTCTTCGCCGTTCAACCAGCTCCAGCTCCTCATGCAGCCATCCAGACGCGGGTTTATCTGGAAAGAGAGACAAACCCCCGCGGCTTCTGTGAGTCACGATTCCAGACACCCCCCTGCAGGGCGGTGCACTCTTGGCTCAGGAGTGTGGAAACCTACTGCAGAATGCACAAATCCCACCTGCGTGGGGATCTCAGAAGAGGGCTCTGCACCTCACCAAAGGGCTCGCCACAGGACGCCTACTTCCACGTGGGGTAAGAGCACTTGTATCACATTAAGTGAGCCCACCTCCTGTGTCTGCACCCGTCTCCCCACTCAGGAAGCAGAGGGGAGCACAGGCCGCCTGCC
>NW_007735012.1:42778-49096 GCF_000696425.1 Galeopterus variegatus
CACTGCAGAATGCACAAATCCCACCTGCATGGGGATCTCAGAAGAGGGCTCTGCACCTCACCAAAGGGCTCGCCACGGGACGCCTACTTCCACGTGGGGTAAGAGCACTTGTATCACATTAAGTGAGCCCGCCTCCTGTGTCTGCACCCGTCTCCCCACTCAGGAAGCAGAGGGGAGCACAGGCCGCCTGCCTGCCTGCCTGCCGGGGCGGGGCAGGGGGAGGCAGCACCTGCACCACAGCTGTGCCTGGAGTGCAGAGCTGGCACCTGGGAAGCACGTGTGCCAGTGCAAGTCTGAGGGCTGGGAAGTGGCCCCAGCTTGGCCGTGCACCTGCGGTACGGTGTGCACAGTGTGGATCACCTTGGCCTCTGTCGTGGCACAAAGAGGTGTGAGCGGTGTGAGTAGATCCAGGGAGTGTGTCCAAGTCAAGGGTGGCAGGACATCCCTCCTTATGGCCCTCTGCACAGTGGCCCTAGCGCCAACCCCCCTGCTACTCAGCACCAAGCATGCTTTGTCCAGTGGGTGTGGACATTGTAATCACAACACCACGGATGCCAGCCACCAGCATCAGCACGTGGGAGAGGAGACACACAGACGAGGTGCACAGGCTAATGGCGGGGGAAGGCGTGGGGAGAGGCAGGGCCGTGTAAGACAGCCGACGCTGACCTCCCCCCCGTGGGTTATTCCCTTATGACAATTCTGGCAGGGTGAGCAACCCAAAGTGTTGTTGGGAATTGTCCAAAAAGGTTGACTGTTCTTTTTCTTAAAGAATAATTTCATTGTGTTTTATCTCCACTGTAAAATGGACACTTTGATAACCAATTCAAATGGAAACTCAAATGGTTCTTATAAAAAGAGACAGTGAGATTAATGATGCAGCCGCCCCTGCTGTGTGTCAAATTCTAGGAACCCTTCGCCTTCCTCTAGGTCTTTTGCCAAATTTGGTTAACACTAAACACACATCGGCACACGGCTGAACACACCCTGACACGGACCCGCGTCCCAGCATGCAGCAGGCTGCACTTTGACAGGTGACAGCAGTGGTACTCACAGGCTGCACGAGGTGTTTCTCCTTGAAGGGAATCCCTCCCACGGTGAGGTTCAGATGGTACAGTCCTCGGTCCAGCTGAAACAGATCCCCTGCCACCGCGATTTTCATGACAGCATCCTTATTGACCTTGATGACTACATTGCGCTCCAGCTCCTCGACCGAGATCTGAGAGAAGCCAGGACCGTGAGAACCGGTAAGTGTAACTTCTGGAGGAATGCCTGCCTAACATGAGACCACGTTCACGATCGCGTACGTCCAGGAGGCAACCAGCCTCGGGGAGACCACGCTCTGATCTTCACCTGGGCCAAGAGACACCCAGCCTCGGGGAGGCCACACTCATGGTCACCTGGGCCAGCGCTTCTGCACACCCCCTCCATGCTCAGGGCAGGGGGCTGTACAGGCCACCACCATGGATCACCTTGTGAGCTCACAGGTCACGGTTTGAAAACAAAAGCATGCTGCAGCAAATGACAACGGAGACCTCTCCAGTGGGTGTAGGATCATGAGAATCAACTTGTTACATGAGCATTTCCACAGAAAGTTCCACGTGCCACTTCTGCCAGATCTCAAAGAACAAGCAAACCGATGTCTCCTTCAGGCACAAGACGGAGGAACCGCACAGTGTGGCTGCATTGTGCACAGGCCCCCCCGCCCCCGTCTACACTGGTGTGGGAAACGCCCACGGTGAAGCAAACACACAGGCCTGGGCCCGTTCTCTCTTCTCTGAGCGAGACGTGCATCCTCCTGTCTCTGGCACCCGTGGACAGAGGCAATGGTTGTCTTCTGGTGCATGCGTGGCTTTGGGGGCACTCCAGACGCACAGGGGCGGACTGAACCCTAATGCAGTCTCAGTGTTTAAAACCTTTTACTGCAGGGCCGACCCCGTGGCTCACTCGGGAGAGTGTGGTGCTGGGAGCGCAGTGGCACTCCCGCCGCGGGTTTGGATCCTATATAGGGATGGCTGGTGCACTCACTGGCTGAGAGTGGTGTGGGTGACACCAAGCCAAGGGTTACGATCCTCTTACCGGTCACAAAAAAAAAAAAAACCTTTTACTGAAAAATGTAACAAAGACGTAAAAAGGTTCATATGACATAAATGTGCAGCTTAATGAACCTCACAGAACTGTTGGCACCCGAGTCCCTGCATGTCCCCCAGCCCCAGCTCCTGCCTGCTCAAGGGACCACTCTTTGCTGTTCTTTATAAATTTACCACCAAGCTAGATCCCTAAGTAACAAGTTTCACACCTAACATCAGCGAGATCCCCGTGTGCTTTTGCTCGATGCTGTGTTTCTGAGACTCATCCACGCTGCTGACGCAGGCCCCTCTCTCTCTGCTTCTCCCCTTTCCCTGCACGGCAGCGGCGTCCACATTTACCCACATCTACCCGAGCCGCCGCCTGCAGGTTCCAGTTTTCCAGGCTGGGGTTTTGGTAATGGTTTTGCTACATGCTCACACACAGACCTGCGTGCCGGTTTTCTGGATAGTGCACTGAACGCTGCGTGCAAAGAACTATGTGGGAAATGACTTCGGGCCTGGAGTTACATTATCTTCCTTCACAGACTTTTCATTTGCTCTGCCAGGGCCCTGGGGCTCACACCTGGGGCCACCATAGAACAGTGTTAGAGCTGAGATTTGTATGGCCACGTAGGTGGCTCACGGCCTGGCTGATCCCACAGGAGGCCGGCAGAGCTCCCGTCTTTGACGGCATCTGTCAGAGCCAGGCCTCGCACAAGGAGGACAGCAGACCCTGCGCGGAGCTCCCGCCCACAGCTGAGCTGCACTCGCCGGTCCCCTACCTGCCCAGTTTTCACTCCTTTCTGACACTTTCTCTACAGTGGCTAATGGCCACCTTCCTCTGAAAGACCCTCCCCTTCTCTTCTGGCTGCACTGACCCTTCTTCAAAGCTTTCCCCAGCATGACATCACCTTGATGCCCTCCAGGGAGGATGACCCTGCGTCCCCTGAGCTCTCAGGAAACTTGTGGGAGATCCCAGGAGGCCCTGGTGGCCTTGGCCTCGCTGCAGGGACAGGCAGATGATCCTGTCTGAGGGGCCGCTGGGTCCAGTCTCCTGCTGAGCAGGGGGAGCAGGGCTGAGGCCAGGGTGTCCCCAAGCCACGGCTGCTGCTGTTGTGAAAGAACAGGGAGGCTGTGTCTGCACGGGGCCCGGCCCTGCCCTTGGAGGTGGCAGCAGGGCTGGCCCCAGAGGTGCTCACTTCTCACCGCTGCCTGCAAAGGCAGGAAGTCTCTGTGTTACGGACAAGCTGTGACTCAGGAGGGTTAACGAACATGTCACAGAGGTGACGGGTGGTCTGCCATCCAGAAGGGACGCCCGGGCCAGCATGCTCACAGGTCAGATGCCCACCCGGCTCTGGCCGCAGCACTGACTGCTGCCAGGCTCCCCTGGCAGTCCACACAGCACGGACATCTTTGCAAGAGAAAAGATCCCACTCGGCCTCTCCCCACAGCCTTCAATGTCTTCCTGCTTTCTTCGAGAGGAACCCCAAAGCTCCTTAGTGTGCCCCAGAACCCAAGCGTCAGCTCACCCTGTCTACCATCTGACTGAAATCATCTCTGTGGGCCCGCACAACCTCCCGCCTCCATGGGCCGCACAACCTGCCAGCACAGAGCCACAGTGCTGTGGAGTGAGTGAGAGAACATGGAAGGGGCTGTGACCCCACACCCACCGTCTGCCACATGCCATGGTTGATGACCGGCCCGCTGCTGGTGACACGGCCCACACCGTTGTAGTGCAGCTGCAGCTCCAGCCGGCCGGCCCTCAGGGCCAGCACGATCCAGGTGCTGTCCTGATGGCCCCCAGCGAAGAAGAGGACCCCCTCAGGGTCAAAGGTCCGGAAGTCAAACTCAGCCACGAGCCTGGGCAGGGCACGGGACACAATCAGAGGGTACACAGGCAGGAGGCTCATGGTTCCCCCGCTCAGGCTGAGCCCCACCCAGCACGCCATAACCCTCTCCAGGATACCAGAGGCCACGCAGATGTTTGCACCAGGGCCCAGTGGATGGCCCGGGACAGTTCTGGACTCAGGCACCATGCCTCCTCTGGCCCCGGATCTGCGATGCTGTGGCAATGGCTGCTTCACCCGGGTTTTGTTGTCGTGTGTCAATTGCCTTCTCACCTGGTGGGCTGCAGCCTCTTGAAGCGCAGTCTGATCACAGGGGTCCCACTGAACATACGGCCCAGGTACAAGGACTTCATACTCTTGGCAACACTGAAAGGCACACACGGCAAGATGTCCTGCCGCAGGACAGGGGTTCAGCCTCTCTCTCTACCTTGAGGCTCATCCTCTGTCCCTCCCAGTCCTCGTCCGCGCCCCAGGCTCACTCTGGACATCCCACAGAGATTGTCACAGCCTGACCCGCCATGTGGGGCGTGCCAGCGAGAAAGCCAGCTCGCGGGTTACAGCCTACACATCCCACATCGCCTCTGTGCCGTCCCCGAGCCTCTTTCCCTGCCATTTCCCTTTTGGCTTTTGTTTTTTAAATCATTATTTCAAACATACAGAAAAGTATAGAGAATCACCAGAAAACTATTATAAAATAAATAAAATATGGAAGCTGTGAAGACTGTCTTCTAGAATGTTCCCTGCTCTTTGCTGCAGCTTCTGCACGTACTCCGAGGGAGGACGGAACCCAGGCAGGTGTGAGCTGGCCCTCCTGGAGGACTGGGGGGCAACAGAGCTGGGGTTAGAGTGGGGCCTGCTCTGCCCACCACAGGCCGTCTGGGGCGAGCTGGACAGGGAGCTGCAGTGGGCACTCCGCAGACATCCCGGGAGGGAGGCCATGCAGAGACGGGGCTTCCGACAGCCCTGCAGCCGCCCAAGGACACCGCTCCACAGAAGGCAAGGATTCAGGCAAGGAACGCGGAGGCCTGAGCGGGTTGGGTGCCCCCGACCGCTCAGTCCCAGGCCTGGGGACACTGCTGCCATGGTGTCTCTGCAGCAACTCCCAACTCAGCACCAACCAAGTGTGCAGAACGCACAGGCTGCCACAGAGACGTGTAAATACGACCAAACGTCCATCACAGAGCGGAGACGTCTCCCATCCCAACCTCTCCATGTGGCCCCAAGACCCCCAAAGCCTTCGACAAGCACTGAGTGCATTTCCCCAGACCCCACAGTGATGGGGCCCCTACCTCGCAGGTGTCCATGTCAGCGGACAGCTTGAGGCCCCCGCGCCCGTTGCAGTGGCAGCTGTAGCTCCCTGGGGAGTTGACGCAGGTCTGCTCGCAGCGGCCCTGCAGGCACTCGTCCACATCTGCAGCCAGAGGGTGTGGCTGAGCATGCAGATGCCTGTGCACCGCATGTACGCGTGTGTGACTGCATGCTTGTGTGCGATCGCACACGAGGCTGGCTTGTGGTAAACGTGCAGATTCTAATGAGTGTAGCTCAAGAGTCAAGTCTCCCCAGTCAGACAGCTGTAGTCACAGCCCACCCGCCCCTCCTGGGGTGCCAGCCTCAGCTGTCCACTCTTTCCCGAGCATGGTGAGGGCCAGTCCTGCTCAGCGCTGTCAGGCTGGGGTGAACCACACGTCTCTGAAGCTCTTGGCCCAGTCTGTGCAATCAAGGGTTCCTAGGGGATGGGGAGGGGCTTGAGGGCCAGTGTTGTGGGAAAGGAGGATGGTGCAGGGGTCCTGGACCCCCATCTTCTCACTGTAGCTACTCAGCCCCCATGTTCTCCCTCACTGCGGCACTGCCCCTCTTAGGAACCCACATGACTACCTCGAAATAGTAAGTGGGGCTTGGCTTCTGTGCACCCCCCAGGACACGTTGGGATGCCGCCACAAGAAATAAGATGTCATGGGCCATCCTGATGCAGCAGGCTGAGCTTGAGGGTTGGACAGGAGCCCGAGTTGGCCAGAGGAGCTCAGGGGTCTTTCCTCTGTGTCTATGGCAGGTGGAGAAGGGGAGGCACATGTGTGCATGTGCAAGTGAGCGTGCACACGAGTGTGTGCATGTGTATGCATATGTGTGCTTACATGGGTGTGCATGTGCATGGATGGATGCACAGGTGTGTGCAAGTGTTCACGTGCACATCTGTATGCACACGATTGACAGTGAACGTGCACATGTGTGTGCACGTGTGCTTACATGGGTGTGCATGTGCATGGATGGATGCACAGGTGTGTGCAAGTGTTCACATGCACATCTGTATGCACACGATTGACAGTGAACGTGCATATGTGTGTATATGCATGTGTGTATGCATGTGTGTGTGCATGTGTGTGCACGCGTGCACTTGGCAGGGATCA
>NW_007735012.1:49223-50395 GCF_000696425.1 Galeopterus variegatus
TATGTGTGTGTATGCATGTGTGTATGCATGTGTGTGTGCATGTGTGTGCACGCGTGCACTTGGCAGGGATCAGTTTCGGGAGTCCTCTTGGATGCAGATGCCAGAAGGAAGACACTTCCCAGGACGTGTCTTGGCTTTTCCAACCCTGTGTGCTCACTAGGAGCCCCAAGGAACAGAGCAGCAGGGTTGTCTCCAATGCCGCGCACACTCAGGCAGGGAGATGCGCATTTCTAGGACTTGTGGGAGGAGGAAGAGGTAAACCGAGGGCGACTGGGAGGCGTGGGGTACCTTGGCAGGCCTTCTCCTGGACACTGTATGCGTAGCCCTCGTCACAGAGGCACGAGTAGGAGCCTGGCAGGTTCTTGCAGCGTGCCGCCCCGCAGGCATCCGAGTTTGCACACTCGTCTGTGTCTGCGAGCAAAACAGCAGACAGGACGCCACTGACTCTCACATCACACTGTGACAGCCACAGCCGGTGCTGGGGCTGGACTTGGCTGCACTTCACCCTGCACTGGGACAGCCACGGCCAGCACCAGGACCGGAGGGCCAAGAACAGCCCGTGAGACAATGTCCAGCTCTGCAGAATCGGACCCATCCCAGGGCTAGACCCCTCCCCTCTGTCTCCCAGCCCCTTCCCCTCTCTCGTCCACCTGACCTGGCAGCTCCAGGCTGGGGCTGGGGGCAGGAGGTACTTCTGATCAAGGACCCCAACTAAGAAGGCTGAGTTCAGACCAACAGACTGAGCAGCTGAGCTGGACAGGGCACTGCTCAGCCAGGAGGGCACAGAGTTGTGCTATTTAATTCCAATAACGTATAGAAAGGCAAAAAAAGTAACCCCTGGGGACCTTGTGAACTAAAGTCCCACGTCCACAGCAAACCATTTACTGGTCTCAAACAACCAGTTGTCACTGTTGGATTAAACCGCAATCCTAAGACTCGAGCGTGCTAATCTGAGAAAGAGTAGGGGCCACCACTGAGTTCCCAGGTGCCTGCAAGGTACAAACCCTGAGATAAAGAGCCCTCAGTGTGTGGAGGAGGAGGAAGGTGGGGATGAGGGGGACGAGGATTGGAGGAGGGGAAGGAGGGAGAGGAGGGGGGAAAAGGAGGATGGGGAGGAGGAGGATGAGGAAGAGGGGGAGGAGGAGCGGAAAGAGGTGGGGAGGATGGGGAGG
>NW_007735012.1:50897-58605 GCF_000696425.1 Galeopterus variegatus
TGCTGGGGAGGAGGGGGAGGATGCTGGGGAGGAGGGGGAAGCCAGGGACACCCCACCACGATGGCGGCAACAGGAAGCCCCCTGCATGCTGGGTGCTGTGTTAGGTCCTTTGGACATGATCTCGTGGAGTCTGTGAACTGTGGGACCAAGTCCCTCGCTCGCTCTAGGCCAGGGACAGAGCCGGGATGGGGAAACCCTGTTCCCCAGGCATGAGGATGGACTGAAGGGGAAAAGGTTAGTCTACACATTTCCAGGCTCCTGGTGCGCCTCCGTGGGACTGGAAGGAGGCCCAGCAGCCGCCTACGCGTGTGGCCTCACTAGCTGGATGGACGCCTGAAGCCATAGCTCTCAGATCCCAGGGAATCCCTCTCGTGGTGCTCGGCAGCTCCTTGTCGCCACCAGCGTGTCTGGGCTTGTGCTGTCTCTGCAGGACACCCCATCCCTTCTAGGACCAGGGGAACCAGCCAGCTGCAGCCTCTCACAGAGCAGCAAACTTGACCAAAAGTAACAGGTGGGCAGGGGTCGAGAGGGGAGAGGCTTGGGGAAGCCCAGGTGGGCCCATCTGAGGCCTTACCTTGGCACGTCTTGCCGTCAGGGGACAGTGCAAAGCCACTGTGACAGGCGCACTGGAAGCTGCCTGGCTTGTTGTAGCAGACCTGGCCGCAGCCGCCGTTCCGCTGGCCACACTCGTTCACGTCTGCACGGGAGGAAGGGTGCAGGGCAGCCCGAGGGACACACACCTGCCTGGGGCAGCCTCTGCCAGACGCCCCTCTCCTGGCCGCATGTGGCGGTGGCAGGCAGCAGGTGTCATGGGCCCTGAGGAGCTGTTGGCGGTGACAGGCCACAAGGCTCAGCTCTGTGGGCACCCAAGGCCAGAGACCAGACAGGATCCCCTGGCTGATGCCTGAGGACAGACATGGCCTGGCCAGAGAGCTTGTCCTGAGGCAGAACAAATCCCTAAGGACACCAGGAGATGCTGGGGCCAGATGAAGGGGCCAGCCCGGCCTGCCGGACTCTCCACCACAGTGAAGGGTTTGGACCAGGCCCGGCGGCCGTTTTCCCTGCAGGCTGCGCTCAGGGGACTCAGAGGTGAAATCACTCCCTCCCTTTCAATCAGTGGGCACTGAGGTCCTGTGTGCCATTTCCGTTCACTCCAGCCCTGTTCTCAAGAGCACCCAGCTCCTCCCTAATTCTCTCAAGGAGCTGGTGTGGCTCTGGGAGAACCCAGACCTGCAGCATCCTGGTGGCTTCCTATGTGGGACGCTGTCCCTGTTCTGGACCTGTGGTGTGACCTGAAGGGAAGCGCTCCTGGCTGGGAGCTGAGCAGAGGCCCCCTGGTGGGTGGAGGTGCAGGTTGGGGTCAGAGAGGGTGGGAGACACAGGGGCCCTGCTCCCTGGGCCCATCATGAGGCTGTGGTGGGCTTACCTTTGTCACAGAGCCGGCCCCCCCAGCCGGCCTTACACAGGCAGAAGAAGTTGCCCATGAGGTCTTGGCAGGCCTGGGTCCCCTCCTTATTGCAGGGGTTCGGAGTGCACTGATCAGGCAGGTCTGAGTGAAAGGACAAAAGAAGGGCTCACCCTGAGCTGCCCCAAAGCTTCTCCAGCAGCTGGGAGTGGTGCGGCTATGGGGCAGGTTCCAGGGCACGTCGCCCTCTCCACAGCCACACTGGCCACAGCAGCACCCCCAACTCCGTGTGGGAGCAGGGTGCCCTCTCACCCGACCACCACGCATCCATGGAGCCGCCCAGGAGCTCAGACCTCCCAGGGAGCGGGTCAGACAGAACGCCGAGCTGACCCCAGGAGCTTCCAGGCAGACCCAGAACATTCCACCATCCCCAGCGGACGTCTCCACCTTCCCAGGCCAGGCCAGGCTGCCCACCCAAACCCCTGCCATCCCCCTTGGTGGACGCCCTCCCTTCAGCCCACTGTCCAACCCTGGCCTCTCCCAGAGCATCTCAGGGATGGCCTCAGGCCAGGCGTGCTCTGACCCACTCTCTGGAGCTGCTTTCCGAGGAGCGCTCCAATCAAGCAGCCTGTCACAACGCCCTCCCTTCAGCCCACTGTCCAACCCTGGCCTCTCCCAGAGCATCTCAGGGATGGCCTCAGGCCAGGCATGCTCTGACCCACTCTCTGGAGCTGCTTTCCGAGGAGCGCTCCAATCAAGCAGCCTGTCACAGACAGCCGCGGTGTCCATGACAGTACCTGAAACAGTGCCGCCAGGCAGGCAGGACAGCTCCCGCGCACACGGCAACACAATTCTGAGCTTCCAGAAGCTGCAGAAAGAGCTATGATTATACCCAGAGCTCAAAGCGTCCTTTCATGGGCCGCTGGCCGTGCAGATGCAGGGAGCCCTGCGGACGGAGGCCTGGGCTCTGGTCCTCGCCATGACTTGTGTCTGCAGCCCGCTGCCACCTGTGACATTTCTGGACAGCTCTGAGAAGCCCTGTGCTGGCCGCCCCAGGAGGCGCAGAACGTGGTTCCAGAGAACGTGGCTCAGCTCACAGCGGGGCCGCACGGCTCCCGTTCTCCTGCCTCCTGCCTCCATGGGGGCCCGGCACCGTTCCTACGCAGCTGCAGACCTGCGTCCTCTCGGCGTGCCTGGACATGGCATGTGTCTCCCAGTCACACACTTTTCCTGCTTCCTCCTCCTTCCAGGCCATGGATGTGCCCTGCCCGGAGGTCACACACCAGGGGCTGGGGCTGTCTTTTTCAGGTCGAGGGCACAGGCCTGGTCTGACCCCATAAACTCACCGGCTCCCATGGGGTGTGGTTTCTCTTCATTGACAGTAGACAAGGGGCCCTCGTCCTGTTGATGCGTGGTGCTTGGGTGACAGTGACCAAGTGCGCCCCTGCTGCCCTTGAGATTGTGGTCACTGGGCAGAGCAGGCAGCAGAGGGCAGGGGCTGGTCCTGGATTCAGCACTGCTGAGACCCAGCTGCACTCACGCCTCTCGACGCTGGCGCCCCACGACACCTCGTGCCATATGAAACCTCCACGTCAGGCTCTTCCACTCGTTCTCATGTAGGAGGCAGCTGAGGCCCACAGGGCTAAGCGACCTGCCCAGGACGTGAGAATCTCCGTTACTGTTTCTTACTCTCACAAGGAAACTAAGACAGGATGCTTGGTCCGCGTGCATCTTCCTTGCAGGTTGACGGCCCACCTTAAGCAGGACCGCAGGCTCGTGACTTCTAAGAGGACTCGCTGGTTCCTGGGTAACCACCACGCACCGGCTGCAGATCCTCCATCCCTGTGCCAGCCCCACAGGTCTGATGTCCTCTGTTCAATGAGGCTTTGTCATGGGGAGCAAGCCCAGGCCAGTGCCTGTCCTTCAGGGCCACCCTCAGCAGGGGCACCGTGAGGTGCTGACAGTGGGTACCCACCTCTAATTATCACTGCACTCAAAGCAACCGGCATTTTGTGCCAAGCTGGCAAACAGCATGTTCACCACGGGGTTTGCAATTGGTCATCGGCACAGGGATTATCTGTGCAGGCGGTGAGGGGTCTCTGATCTCAGCCCATCCAGGGCTCAGGAGTCAATCCTTGTCATGGGCTCAGACCCAGCTTCTGTCATCCCGGGCAGGTTGGGGCACCAAGCTTGCCAGGAAGGTCAGCTGGCAAGTCACAAAACACTTGCCAGTATAGACAGAGCACAAGTCTTGAAGTGTTTCTGGCACACTTGCCTGGGTGTTTCTGGCCAGTCGCTATGAACGCCCTTTACCTTTAAGCACACAGGGACTGGGTCCAGCCGTCAGAGTCACAGGGGCATGAGGATCGGGACCAGGGATTCTGCACCATCCACAGCTGCCGTGAGCCAGCAGTGAGCGCCCATGCCCGACGCTGGCCCCATCCCTCACACTGGCCCTAGCCTCCTGATGCCCACCCTGGCCACTTCTCCTCTCTGCTGAGCTCGGCTGTAACGCGGGCTCTGCTGTCACGTGGTGCTTTGGCACAGGAAGTGTCTGGTCCCAGCAGGGGCTGGAAGGCTGAAGCCAAGCCAGGCTTAGAGACATGAGGGGTTTGCTCACCCACCTGACCTCAGGTGAAGAGGCTCCGAGGGGCAGGAAGGAGGCAGAGACTCCAGGTGTGAGGTTCATGCCAGGGCCAGACCCTCTGGCTGCAAAGCCCCTGACACCCCCACACTGCTTAACACCAGGCCCCAAAAGACCCCCTGTGGGAGGGAGGTCTCGGGGAGAGAGTACGTTTTCACTTAAAGTATTCGGTTACAGATTTAGTTATTTCAGTTGTTAACTTACCCCTGTAAATTTGACGTGAAGGCTGGCTAACTTTGTCTTGAATTTGCTTAGAATATGCCCAAGTCTCCCCTTTAAATGCCCTCCAGGCTGAGGGACAACACCAACTTCGCTGGACTGGGACTGTATTAAAGGTCCCCACTTTGAGCCAACCTCACAGTACCCACCCCCGGAACGACTCTACCCAACACCCCTTTTGTTTATTTCCCTGCTGGAAATCCATCTGTAGGACAAAAGGAAGGCACCGAATTCACACATCCAACACTCAGCAAGTGCCCAGCAAACTCTGCAGAAAAGCAGACGAAGAGATAAAACATTTGCAGGCCCCAAGGGGCACCCCCTGGACTGGCCACATCCTTGGCACACACAGCAGAAGGGCATCCAGCCGGATGGCTGACCTGTGCATGGGACGCCAGGGCTCTGGGCGAGTGCTCAGGAGAGGACAGGTTTATCTTGGCCTCGTCGAGGGCGTGTTGGGGACAGGAGGAAGGAACTAGCCTGTGGCTGTAGTTGGAATGGGAAGTGTGTGCTGGAGGCCAACAGAACACCCTTCCCAGGGCCTGGACAACATGGCCCAGTCCACTCCAGGGCCCCTTGCTCTGGCCAAGAGATGGGCAAAGGAGACATGGGGAGAATCCTGAGGGCCAGGACGACAGTCTGTGGGAAGGTGACCTTCTTGGGAAGAGCCCACAGGGTCCTAGTGGCCAACAGACCAAGCTTCAAGCCCCTGCTGCTGGACACCTGCTGGGCACAATGGGAGCCTTCAGTGGTGGAGAAGCTGGATCTGCAGTGGGAAAGGGCAGAGATGTAGCCCGAGGCTCCTCGTGGGCACCAGGAGGAGGAAGCGCACGCGGCCCGTGGTCTCGTCCCTCCCGCCAGCTCCCGCTGCCATTGGTACCAGAAGCAGACCCGTGGGCTCTGGGCTCCCACGCGAGACCTGCTAGGGGACAGGTGCTTGTCTTGGGCTGAATTTGGACTCTTTGGCAAACTCAGAATTACCTGTTTGAGGCTATTGCTTTAATTTTAACAATAATAACCAAAAACTCAAGCTATGAACACCAGCTAGGGCTACTTTCCTGAAAGAACCAATGAACGAAATGCACTGCTGCCTATGCCCCGTCCCTTGCACCCCAGCCTGCAGCTGCAGCCCCCCAGGAGTGACCTGCACCCGTGCAGCCCTGCAGGCTGCCACAGCACTGTCTTCACCACCCCGTGCACAAGTGGGGCAGGCCCATCTTGTGCTTTCTCACTGGGGGACGGGAGCGGCAGCAGCTGGAGGGGTGGCCAGAAACCATGTTGATCGCGCCTGACTCTCCAGTACACTCAGGGAACAAACTCTGGGTCTCAGCGCTGTCCTCCTCTCCCGGGCTGCCCACAGGTGAGAGAGTCTCCATGTCCAGTAAGAAAGTGCCACGGCAATTTGAAACACGCGAAGGAATCTAATGCCACAAAATAACCAATCGAAGCCACAAGGTAAGTAAATACGGTTGGAAACCCAATATGCAGAAATCAATAATCTTCTACATACAGACAAGTTAGGAGACTGAAATAATGAGACGCGGCCAGAAGTCAGCCTCACGAGGAAGTGCAGGGCCGATCTGAAGAAAAATGCTCCAAGGGACCGAAAACGAAGGTTTCCAAGTGGGAGAGACACCCTGTGGTCAGAGCGGAAGACCCAACGCCACTTAGACAAAATCACCAATGCAACAATTGCAAGCCCGATTACATAGTCAAAAGGGTTTTTTAGGGTTTTAAGGATTTTTTATGCTTTCGTTCATTTTGAAAAATCAGCAGGACACCAGGAAAAGCCTGCAGAGGAACACGCAGGATAACTGCCCCTCAGCAACCAACGCAGAGCAGTTCTGGCGCATGGGAACCATGCAGGGACTCCCCAACGTCCCGGTTTCCAGTGCGTGAGGACGTGGCTTCCAGCCACCAGGTGAAGGGTCACAGAAGCGGTGTGGGACGGGAAAGAGAGTCCAGGGGAGCTCCTGGAGGTTCACATGCTTAAACACAAACATGAGACTTTTCTACAACTTTTCTCAGGAAAAAGACAGGCTAAAACCCAGGAACTGAAACAACCTAATAAATATGAATATATAATTAAGAAAAAAGAGATTGGTTTAGCAAATTTACAACAGAAAATACCTGCTGAAAATGAAAAGTTGAAGTAACAGGAAGCTGAAACTACTGTGATGCTCCACATCCACGTGAAAGGCCCCAGAGGTCATGGGCTGACCTCTGGAGGGGCAGAGGTCAAGGATGACCTCTGGGGAGGCCAGGGTCAGGGAATGAACCCTGGGGAGGCCGAGGCCAGGAGGGGCAGGGCTTGCTCAGGCTCCACAACGTGCAGGCAGGGGCTGACCTGGCTGCCCTGAGCACCAGAGGCCAGGCCCTGCAGGGCACCCGCTCCATAAGGCTGACCAGTGGTCAGAGCAGAGCCTGGGACACACAGCAGAGCCTCTCCCATTCCCACGTGGCTCCAAGAGGGCTGAGGCTTGGGGCTGGGGTCTGCAATCGAGAGATGGAGGCCCACGGACTACCCTGGACAGGCGGCTGGCTGGACACAGCCATGGCTGCTGCGTGCCAGGGCCAGGCTTGCATGGCTCCCCATGTGAGTGAACCCTCTTCCTGCCTCTTCCAGGAGCAGGTGGGTGCCCCGCAGTGTCTCAGTTTTTCTTAGCTGCAAAACGGGTGAAATAACAATCCTGATGTCATGGAGCTTGGTGATGTCAGCAGCTCACACTGTGAGGCCCTTAGCATGGGGGGCTCGACTGAGACAGCCCATTCCTCTGTCACCTTAAACACACCAGGCTCTGAAGGGATGACTTGCAGTGGTTATGTGAGTGTATGTGTACATAAGAATTCACACGGGACACCCCAAAAGCCCATTTTACTTTACGATAATTTAAAAATGTAGTGCTCTGGCTCTGTCGGAATCCTGCCAATGTCACCAATTGTCAGCTCTTTTACCTGCCTGTAATCCTGCCAACTATGCCAATTGCAAAGCTGGGCTAATGTCAGAATCCTGCCGACTGGGCCAATTGTCAAGCTAGGGCTGGGTCTGGAGCTCACAGACCCCTCAAGCCTGTTGTCCAGACTGGGTCACAACCTCTTTGCATGCCAGGCTGGGTCACCAGACCCCTCACACACAGGTCTATGAGCTAGGTAACCAGCAAACAGGTCCTTGGAAACTGTAGGTTGGAAAGCATGGTTGTGTGTGTGGTGGCCACCCAAAGCAGTAAATTCCAGCCAAGGTGGCGGCGCCGCACAGATGCACTAACTCCACCCACCCCCAACAAGCCCTGAGGCGAGGGGGCCTGATTAAATTATTCTATTTTCGGGCCGGCCCGGTGGCGCACTGGATAGTGCACCGCTTGGGAAGCGCGGCGGCGCTCCCGCCCGAGGGTTCGGATCCCACATACAGACCGGTTCCCGCTCACTGGCTGAGTGAGGCG
>NW_007735012.1:59067-81627 GCF_000696425.1 Galeopterus variegatus
ACAAAAAAAAAAAAAAAAAAAATTTTCTTTTTTCCCAACAAAAAAAAATATTAATAATATCAATAAAGACTCATGACAAGCTGAGAAAAATTGTGCTACCTTTAGTATGAATGGTTGATTTGAAAAATCTATCAAGAACTCCTACACATTGGGAAAAATGAGCACAGTAAGAATAGTTCACAGAAAAAAGGAATAGAGCATCCTAAACATGTGAAGCGCAGCCTCACTCCTCAGCAGGAAAAACACTGAAATGACAGTGTCATTTTTCACCTGCTGTATTGGAAGGGCTCAAAAAGTTTAAAAATACACGTAGTCTGGGAAGCCATGGGCCACTGATGGGCAGGTGATCAGGGTGTGGGCTCTGTGCATCAAAATGAAAAATGACCCAGGTTTGACTGATTCCACTCTCAGGAATGTATTCTGCAGATATACCGAGACGTGTGACAGGTACACGAGATGTCACTCCAGTTTTGTTTGTAATAATAGAAATTGGAAATTAGCTAGAAGTCCATCAATGCATGTGGGTGAACAGATCATGTTATGCACACCTGCAAGTGCAGACGTGGACACGGTCTGCACTGACACAGAAGACAACCCGTGGCAAGGCGAGCTGCCGGGTGCAGAAAATAAAACCCCCTCCTGTGTGTCCACAGGTCTAAGCATAGGACAAGCCCAGAACTGGCCCCCATAGTGACCTTTATCAGGATGACTCGGAGGCAGAGGGTCGGCAAGGCGAGCTGCCGGGTGCAGAAAATAAAACCCCCTCCTGTGTGTCCACAGGTCTAAGCACAGGACAAGCCCAGAACTGGCCCCCATAGTGACCTTTATCAGGATGACTCGGAGGCAGAGGGTAGGCTTTCACTCCACACCCCAGCGACATGTTTAAATAAGTACAAATGGCTTTGCACTTATTGTCTATTTTTAGAAAAATAAAATTTACTTGCTTAAAAAAGAAAATTTAGTGAAAAGGAGCATACCCCAGGAAGGCACTGTAGCTCTTCACGATAACAGGAATATTTGAGACCCTCCCTGCAAACCACAACAAAGCCCAAAGCTGCCCAAACTTACAGTGCTTTGAGGAAGACAGAACGGGGACAGACTTACTTTGAACGCATGTGACAAAATGTGGGTTTTTGGTGTACGGAGATCCGTATTTGGAAATGCACTCTGCAAGAGAGAAACAGACTGTGTGTCACTTCACACCACGGAGACTGGGTGCACTTGGGACTGTGCTGCGGTTTCTTAGCTCTGGAGAGGTGGCTCATTCACTTTGCCTGAGGAGCTATAGTCCTTGAGCAATAACAACAGTTTAGCTTTAACACGAAACATTTTAACCCACAAACAGGAAACATCTCCACCAAGGTGGCAGAACTCTGCACCCAGAAGTGTGAAAGCACCTGCCACGACTTCTGGAGTGCCTCCTACTGCACAGAGGGATCACTGAAAACATTTGGTAAGTTTTCCAACTGTAGTCAGAGAGCTAAACTTCAATTTCACATTGACCGTGATGTGAAAGTCGATCTGCTTTGGAGAAACTCCCCCAGGCCATTTGGCACGCTGCACTCAGCTTGACCGCGGATGTTCCACAAGGAGGAGGGAGGCGTGGTTCTGAACATCGGAAACTTGGAACTGTGTAGAAGGGGCGTTGAGTCCTTTATCTGGCCGTTCAGTAGGTCACTGTTGCTTGCCCATGCATAGGAAGACATCAGCACAGACAGCAAAAGGTGGCTGAAGGGCAGATGCGTGGGATAACTGGTCACCCTTCTCAGGACTCAAACCCCGTGCATCCAAGACGAGGCAGATCCTGGGCTTTCTTTCCAGGGCCAGTTACAGATCCACTTTGCTTTTTGCCAGATACAGACCCAGAGAAGGTGCCTCTGAGAGGCTAAAGTTAAAAAAGAAGACCCAGGAATACTTTTCTCTCCTTACAAGCGAAATACATCCAAAGAACTTTAAAATGGTGGTAACTAGATAAGCACTTCTCAAAGTGTAATCCAGAGCCTCTTGCAGGGAGTCGTGAGGTCAGAGCTACGGCCCCAGTAAGACAGGGACCTCACTGTATTTTCTCACCTCCCTCTCTCCCCCGTGTGCAGCAGGGTTTGCAGAGGCCACACGATACGCGGCAATGCCACTGCTCCTCCAATTAAACAAAAACACCCCTCGGTGTTCTCGGTTTTAACAAACAATATAGTAAATATTGATAAATACAGCCCACATGAAAAAACTCTTTGGAGTCCTCAATAGTTTCAGAAATGCAGAGTCCTGAGACCAAAAAGTTTGAGGGCCACTAAATCAGTCTTGTTTCCATGCAGTGAGCTGAGCCTGGAATCAAAGCCGAGAAGGGTTTGCAAATGACACTCGGACCTAGTGTGGAACAAAGATGTGGTGTAAAAGAGACACGCGTGTGTGTCTGACCCACGTGCTCCAGTCAGTCCCAAACTCACGGTGTGATGAAGCAATGCTTCCTCAAGGAATAGCTCCCTAACGGGATTTCTCGAAACACGTGTCCCCCAGCTACGCCTTAGGACAACTAAGAGAGCCGTGGTTTACACTTACCTAAGTATCTTGGATAAAAGTAGTCCTGTGGAAAAAGAAAGAGAAAGGGCAGTGGTTACCGGCATGAGCTGAGACTCCTGAACAACAGTCAGCGTGGGCTAACCAGACCTCGGCCTTTCTTCCGAGGAGGCAGAAGCAGACTCTGGACGTGGTGCTGCAGGAGGGGGCTCCCCACAATGGCTCCCTAAGCCGCCTTCTGCCCTGGAGGACCATGGCATGAGGAGAAGAGAGGGGAGCGGCTGGCTCTGCTTCTGCAGAGTGACCACAGGCAAAGCGGACCGTGTGCCTAGACTTTCTGTGACCAGCAAAAGCAACGCCATTTACAGCTACTGACGATAGGCCACCCATCGTGTCTCAGAGAAAGGCACCCTTAGCAGGATGAGAAATGTCCCAAGTAAAACCAAGTCCAGCCCCTCTCTGGACAAGCCTGAGCACCTTACTGTGTCCACTGCATTTACAGTATTTATCCATGAATGCACACGTAAGAGGTCCGTATGGAAGGTCTTTTTAACCCCATTATCAGGAATTTGCCTGAGGTCACAAAGCTGAAGCCGGGAAGGGCTTCAGATGGCTCAGGATCAGCGGGAGCTGCTGCACAGCGCTCTACAGAGTGACAACTGGAGGCGGCTCCGGCGCCGTCCTTCCACACGTGCGGGCGTCGTCAGCTGGTTCTGCACAGCCTTCTCAGCCACTTTCCTGTGCACTTGGGCTCAGCCCTCCGCCGGTGGGTGGTGCCACCCGAGGGTGGCTGCAGCTCGGGGAGACTCGATGGTGCTGCACACACTTGCTAAGATGTGCTCAGACATGGCTCCAGAAAGCTACGTTCTAGTAAAGATGGAATGTTTTTAAACTCTTGATCCTTTAAAAGAAAGTAAGAACCAGGGCAAGTTGTGACTGGTGGGAAGGCGGCATCCATGCAAATGCGAGGACAGAGAGCTGGGTATGGGGAGTCGGGGAGGGACCTCGGAGCCCTGCAGAGCCTGCCTTCCTCCTCTCTCCCCTGCTTTTGGTCACAGGCTGCCAAACCCTGAGAACAGGAAAGGCCAGCAAGGCCAGATGAGCTCTGGCGAAGCCCCTGGCCCTGGGACTGGAGGGCAAACTAACACCATGTCTCAAGGGGAAGGCTTTGCTTCCAAAATAAGACTCAGGAGGGATGAAAGACGTGTCCACTCCGGTCAGGAAACCAAGAATTAGGTTGAGGAAGGACTGAAGAGAAGACCAGTGAGTCAACCACCCAACTGTGCACAGATGCTTGCACTGCCAGGACTTTCCAGAAAGCATACCCTGTTTTTTAAAAATCCTAACTGGTCATACTGTCAACAGTCACGTGTGATCTGTTTAAACGGTGAGTTCTACTGCTGCAGAGAGGCGTTGCTAATAGAAAAGCCAGGCTCCCCTCCCCTCAGCCAACCACACCTATGGGAATGGCTTCCGAATAACCTGAGGCAGTGAGTCCTAATTTGTCTGCTTCGTCATTAGGGGAGGGAGTGGTAGGGGCAGCCCACATGTGAGAACGTGCCTGGTAACCACGGGAGAGGTGGCTGAACCCTGAGTAAATGCAGGGCTGAGAGAAATACACCTAAAATGGCCACACAGTCTCCCACAAGAAAGAGATTTCACGTGGCCCTTGGAAAGTTCTGGCACAGAAACAGCTGAGGAGTAAAAGGTGCCCAAATACACTCCGTGACGCCACAGGACCAAACACAGAGCACGTGGTTTTGAGATCCACCTGCCCCCCATCACCTGCATCACAAGTTCCTCAGGTGCATGACCCTTGGCCTGAGGCTGCAGCAGGGTGGTCTCTCCTGAGCAGCGCCCCTAGGAATCCCTGTGGAGCAGAGGCCAGAGAGGTCAGGATGCCGAGATTTAGGACCAGGGACGACCACACATACCTACCCTCCTTATCCACCCCAGGAGGAGCAAGCTCTCTTGGGTGAGGGGTGGGGTTGGGGTGCGGAGTGGGTGGAGGATGCTGGGACCAGTGGGCTGGTGATGGAACCCCTGTCACCAGGCAATCATTTTCCCCGGGGGTTTGCCTCTACTTTGCTTAAACAGCTAAAGATAGAAAGAAGTGAGCAAAACCTCAGAGCCCACACCATGAACTGACGCTCCAGGAGGTGAAGGGCAACACCCACCTGCCCGTCTCCAGAGGCCCTCAGGATCTGCCCCATGATCCACATGGGTGGATCATGAACAGATGGATGGACAGTGGACAAATAAGTACATGGACGGACAGATGGAAGAACTGACGGACGGACGAGCGGACGGGTGAGTGGCTGGAAGAGTGAGTGAGTGGATGGAGGCATGAATGAATGAATGAACAGGGGACAAGCCCAGGGTCCTGCAGTTCTCACTCAGCTGGACAAAGCACTGGGTCCTCAATCTTATCCATGCCACAGACAAGCACCCTGGAGAAGAGTTAAAATCAATGCTCTCAGTTTGTCTCTTTCAATATGGAGGTGTTAATACGATGGGTCCTCAAGTTAACAAACTGCCAACACAGTTTTAAAACTTAAATCCTCATTATTACCTGACATTTACCTAACTTCTCTTGTGCTATTTACTCCAAGAGCCCCACCCTTCCAGGTGACAATTAGACACATGCTGTTTACTGCGTGGAAGATACAACAAATGAGTCACCCAGAAGACCGGTGTGATTTGCCATCATCACTGGTAGGGGACTGCTCAGAGCGCAGCAGCCTCCTCGGGAAGCACACGCCCCGTCCAGAGAGCACCACACGCCAGGCACTTGGCTGGAGCTCCTGAGGCTCAGGGGTTTCAGGGCACCGGGCTTGGCTGGGAGCCCCGTCTGCTGGAGAAGGTCCAGTGTAAACAGCTGGGCTCCACCAGCAGACCCAGCTCCTCCTCGGATGCCTTCCTAACTGCATTCCTGCTCCCTTCGGCTTTACAGAAAAACTCATGACCTAAAGTGCCTTCCAGGGAGCCCGGCCCAAGGACGGCCTGGTTGAAGTCCACTGTAAGGTTTCCAAATTGTTCTAAAACTACAGAAAAGTGTTGTAATGAACCAACCCTCAGCCACAGGGACCCTCACTCCCACACCCTCTGTCTTTGCTCCCATAATTATTCGGCCACACATGACGAGGGGAGAGTAAGACAGGAGAACAATAGGTAGTTGGTGAAATCCTTGAGAATTCCCGTTTGTGGACACAACTTCAGCAAGACCTAACAGAACCCACCTGCCTCTGCCCTGTGCTGACCACCAGGACCCTGGTTTGCCCTCAGGGTCTTGTACTGCACCCCTCACAGCCACCACATGGCAAAAGTCAGGAGTAACAGGGAGCTGCCACGTTCCCCGTTGGGACAGGGTCAGCCTGGAGGACCGGGCTATTGACCTGGCGACGCATGGGGAATCTTCACCTGCAGGGCAGGGCAGTTCTGAAATCCCAGCTCCAAAGTGACCTTGTGAGCCTGGGCAAGCTTCCTGCCCCTGGAGCTAAGGTTCAGAACAGGGTGGGGTTGACCTCCCCACGCCCGGCCAAGCTCCACCCGTCCAGTGAACTCCCTCCAAGGGGTCGTCTGGTGCAATTCTTCCCTGGGTCTCCTCTGCAGTCCTTGCCCACCAGTCTGCAGTTTGGTGAGGGTTTTCAGTGGTCTCTTGATTAAACTAGACCCTCTGAGGGCAGATTTACTCCCCCAAAATGGTCAAAACCCACATGAGATGATAACATCCAACACAGTATGTTGTAACAATAGGAAACATGTTTGGGCCCAAAGTTGTTGAACTGACAGTTGCCCCCTCAAAGCTTACAAACAGAACCATGTCTAGCTCAGAAGGTTCCAGAACCTGGCAATCGCTGCCGGTGAACATTTCCTAAGCACCTTCATCTCCAAGCCTACTTTAACGCCTTGGGCACAGCAACATCTCTGCCCAGCGAGGGGTGGCACACAACGCCTCAATTCCTGTTTTCTTAAAAATGTGTTTTTCCATAAAATGTGTTTCACAAAATGCTCACTCCCAGTCTGCTGTGAGAATTAGATGTGTCAGTGAATGTGTTTGCAGAATGCTCTGCAAACATTTCAACCTCAGTTGTGCATGGATGTTTTTGGTGTGGACTTTTATCTGGATTCAAACAGTATACAAGGAGTCCCACGTTACAACCCAACCCATGGTGGTTATTTTTCAAACAGGACACTAAAAACTTATTACTACCTTTAGTGAATAACAGCCTAAATTCTGTTTCCAAAAATCTTTATATTACCTGACAGAGGAGGCTGAGACTCTGGGTAGCACAACTTTGCTTATTACCTATTTGGGATGTTTTCGATGGGAACAGTCAACAGGACTGACTAATCCCTGACCACCGCAAACCCGACTTCTAAGAGCAGCTGGTCAGTGATGTCAACCTGAGTTTCCGTTCCTGGAGCTTTCGCTTTCTCAGAGCTCGAGGCGCCCACAGACGCCGTTTCACAGCAGCCTCTCGAGAGGTCTCCACTCTGCAGACAAGGTGGGCTTGCTCCGCTCCCCCTGCTCCTGCCCACTGACCCCCCGGGCTCTGAGCCCGAAGCCTGGCAACGGGGCTCTGCTCATGCTCTTCTGGCACTGGCCATACAGAATCTTCTTTCCTTTTTTCCTCCAAAATTCATCACCTAACTTCTCCAAACCACTGCCTGCTTAAGCACTCCACATAACAGAAATGCCAACTCCACTGTCACACGGCGGGTGCTTCCCAGGGCTTGCAAAGCTCCTTGGTCCCAGCCCCACCCCAAGGACCCCGGGCTGGCCTGAAGGGAGGTAAGCCCCAGAGACAACACAGGCAAGGCCACCTGCACCCAGAGACGCAACCACATGCCCCTTGTTCCTAAAGTTCACACTGAAGCGCATGCTACGTTGCAGGGGTTCCTGCTGGAACAAGACCCCGGGTGTGCTCAGCAAGCCACAGTTATGGGAGCTGGGACGTCTCTGCAGTGTGACTTCACAGCTGTGCATCCTCCACACCTCACAACAAGCACATGGGGCCTGAAACAGCAGGGCCCTCGGGGAACGGTGATGGTCACGCTGGAAAGCCAATGTTCTGGGTCCTTTCTAGAGTTCGTTTTAGGGCAAAACTTTAAACATTTTTCATGACTGTGAATTAGCTATGCTCCCTGTCCTCCAAGTGCATGTGACCAGGCCTGGCTTTCTGGGTGCTCAGGGCCCTGAGTATGAGAGGCCATGGCTCTTGGGGATGGGGACATTTGTCCCTTGCTGAATGGCCAGCTTATTCTGAACAGCATTTGCTCCGTGTGTTTGCTGCAGCTTGTACCTGTCCCAGCAGCATCTCCTTGCACATCTCACCTGCCCCAGTGAAGCCACAGTTCCCTCAGCTGACTGGCGGCGGCTCCGGCTGATAAAAACTGCTCTGCCCAGCACTGGCTCCCAGCATGGCTGTTCATGTGTTCGCCCTTGCGCTCAGCAAACATGGTAACCCACCCCTACGGGCCAGCACTGAGCTGGACCCACAGAGACGAGGCCACAACCCACCCTGAATCTGCCCGCAGACTGGCTGAGCTGCAGGTGACTGTGCCCAGGAAGTGGAGGGAGGGCTGGTTCCTCGGCCAGATATCCGGATAAAAGGCAAGGGCAGGGATGGCATGTTAGGAAGAAACTCCAACAGTGGCTAATTACAGCATCTGCTCTAGGTGCAAGGATATTCACTAAGAAATTAGTCTCATAAAATACATTTGCTCTCAAATTCCTCCCGCATGGCGGAGACGTGCAGCTGCCTTCTGTGCCCCAATCCTCCTCTGTCCTTAGTAACAGCTGCAGGACACACACTAACAGATGACACTTTCCAGCTTCCCCTGCAGCTAGGGCGGCCGGTGACTAAAACCCGGCCCATGAGATACAAGCACAAGGAGAAACTGCCCGGAGCTGACTGGAGCTGGCTAGCCTGTGACCCTCTACTGAAATGCAGACGAGATGGCTGCTGCTCCAGCGTCTTCTACTGCGTGACGAGGCCTTGGAGGTGCAGACCACACACCAGCGGGGCAGAACATGAAGAGGTGGCGCGAGTCCCTGGCCACTGCCAAGCAGCCCGCTCCTCGCCTTCTGCATAAATGAACTTCTACCTCATTTAAACTACCATTGTTAGCAAATTTTCAAATATATGCACTAAAATTATAAATTTAAGGAGAGTCGAGGCTTCACAAGTTGAGGAGGATGTTTTGGGACATGTTCCCTGGAAAGCCTTCGATAAACAAGGGTTTAGGCCAGGGGGGTGATGGAAGAGGAACTCTGAGGGTTACAGAGGCTCGGGGGACCACGGGAGAAGCAATCAAACATTTTTTGCAAAAATGTGTCCATTTATGGTAAGAAGAATGTTGGTTTTTAGTAAATCATTATTGTTTTGGAAAAATAATGTCCTGCCTCTCCCAAAATTCTTAATTCAATTTTTTTGTCCCCCAAATTTTGAGCCTAATTGTATTTACAATCCAGATTTCATAAAGCAAAAGAGAATAAAATTGACCTTATACTTTACAGTTGCATTTCTCAAGATTGACTTCTATTCTTACAGTGTAACTCTGGACTCTGTTTAAGTGTATTTACTTTACACAGCCTTTTTTGTGGATTGATCCTGCACTCACCTGGCACGTCATTTGCTGATATGAACAGCTACGTTCAGCAAACTCCTTTGTTCTCAAGGCCAAAAGCAGCACCATGAGTGACCGGAGTACACAGCCGGTGCCAGTCACAGATAGGAGCAGAAAAAAGATGTCAAGAAATAATTACACCTTCACCAGACACCCTACTCAGTGGTGCGCCCTGCCTTCTTACTGGAGAAGCAGAACTTCATTAAAACAAGGGTGTAATTTATTGACGGATCTCCAAATGCCAGGCACCATAGGAGCTGCGCATACCCCCTGTGGTGGGCAGAGTCACTGCCCTGAGATGCCCACAGTCTTGCCCCTGGAACCCATCACGTGCTACGTGTGGCAGGTGGCAGAGGGGATTAGGGCTGCTGGTCAGCTGACAAGGAGACGGGGTGGCCCTGGGTTATCTGGGTGAGCCCAGTGTGATCACAGGTCCTCAGATGTGGAACAGGGAGGTGGAAGAGAAACCCAGTGACGGCCCCACGCAGAGAACGTGGCCTGACCTTGCTGGCTTTGAGGGCCTTGAGCTGAGGGACACAGGCGCCTCTAGAAGCCACAACAGGCCAGGAACGGAGTCTCCCCAGACCTCCCGGAAGGGACACAGCCATGCTGACTACAGATAAGACACACTTCAGATTTCTGACCTCCAGAGCTGTAAGATATATTTGTGGTGTTTTAAGCTGTTGGGTCTGTGGCAATCACACTCTCCTCACAGAGGCCACATGAGACAGATGTCAGTGTCTCCCATAGGCATTGTGGCACTGGATGGGACAGCTGAGTCACTTCCCACGGCTGCACAGGGGCAAGGCAGACACTCACACCCTGCCCGTGTCTGCACCACCCAGAAACAAAGAGCGCGCTCCCGGCAGTCCCCGGAGGAGCACGTGTGAGCTGGGACACAGCGAAGCAGCAGGAAGGAGCTGCCTTATCTTTCAGGTGCCAGGAGAGACCCGATTCCTCCCTCGGCCCCACGAGAGGCCTGGGCTGCTCCACACTGCAGGGCAGCGGCCACGCTTGGCCGTTTGGCAGCAACAATGAGGACAGAGAGAATCCTGCCAGAAAGCCCTGCAGCCATCAGACGGAAGCGATAAAGACGAGATGCCCCAAGGAGAAGGTCTTGGGACGCAGCCACCGGTTCTGCACCGAGAGACCAGTGCGAGGGGGAGGAGATGAGAAATGCGGGGAAAGGGGAAGGAGGCAGCCCCGCCAGCACCGCCCGGCTCCCGCAGGCCTCACCGAGTGGGTAGCAGCCCCGTGTCCACAGGGGGCACAGGGGTGACGTGCCCCACCACAGATGCCAGGTGGCACGTCTCTCTACATTTTCTGGGAAAAGCAAAATAACACATGTTCCAATCATACAAAACACAGCTGCATAGACACTTCCTTTGGCCCCAAGTCCACCCTCGGGAGGGTTTCAGGCACTTCAACGTAGCATATTAACTTGGAGTTTGGGGGCATGAGTTTCCAGTCCTCTAAATAAGAGCTAATTTGGACATGTCTTTAAATAAATTCCTGGACCCCAGTTCACAAGAGCATAGCATGAGGTGATGCCAAAGACTCCCAGCCACAACATTCTGTGATCCCATGACAAACACTACTGCAAAATTCTTGTCTGTTCCTGGCTTATAAAAGGGAGGCTTGCGTGCCTCCTGAGTCCAAGCAGAGCTCCCAACATGAGCTGTGACCGTGACGCTCTGTGGGATCTTAAGGGCTCATGCCCTCCACAGGGCCACTTCATGAGAGAGTTCAATGGCTTCACTCAGAGCCTCAACCTGCTGGGTCCTGGCTGGGCAGGCAGCACCCTGGGCTTCCAGTGTGTCACTGCCTCTCACGTGCTGCGAGCATGCGCCCTGCTACTCCTTGGACCAGGCCCTGCCTACTGGCTTAATGAAGATGACCAAGGACAAGGAGATGCCATGACAATGAACTGCCGTCACCATCGACGGCAAGTCTGCGGGAAAGCTATAGGAGGTCCCTGACGGTGCCACTCCTTGGACCAGGCCCTGCCTACTGGCTTAATGAAGATGACCAAGGACAAGGAGATGCCATGACAACGAACTGCCGTCACCATCGACGGCAAGTCTGCGGGAAAGCTATAGGAGGTCCCTGACGGTGCCTGAGCCACTGACATTTTCCCCCAGCATTATCCACCTGGGCCTGTCTGCAGCCAGAAGATGGGACCATGGCCCCAAAGCCACCGATGACTCTACATGGACACGTTTCCTCAGTGCACTGGCTGCTGTTGCAGTTGTGGGGCTGGACAGGCATGGGGTTTCCTTCTGGCCTCATTGAGTGGCAACCCTCAAGTTCAAAGGCAAACCCACCACTTGCCAAGCAGAACCACCTGGATGCAGCATAAAGCTCCCTGCAGCAGGCTCACTGGACTCACACCAAGCATCACACTGGGCGCATGGAGCCCCCATGGGACCCGCCTGGTGCTTGACACCCCCACCCCAAGGCTGCCACGATGTGGTGCAGATCCAGCACAGACGCGCATGCTGAGGCACGACATCGGCTGGGGTGCATCGATCCTTGCTCTCTCCCCCACTCTGGCCCGCGATGGCGTTAGTGACTAAGTGTGGACACTACCTCTGCAGTGCCTGGGACAAGCCTCAGTTTCCACATCTGTGAAGGAGCAATGACAGTGGCTGTCGTGCAGAGCTGTCACAAGGATGAAACAACTTCACAGGCGCAAATGCTCAGAACCCAGCGCTGTTGGGGACTACCGTGTACCCTTACCGATCGCAAGTTGTCGCTTCACACTGATGTGCCTAGACTCGGTTCCAGGGCCGTGGGGGGCCGTGCTCTCCACAGCATGGCTTATCACCTTCAGATGCTATTCTATCGTCAGCTTTGAAATAAATGTAAGCCACCTGCCTATAGAGGGTACGAACGTGTATGTCTGTGCGTACATGTGTGTGTCTGTGTCTGGCTACAAACACCGTCATGTCACTCCCCACGAGTGTGAAGAGGAAGTACATGGTTTCTTTCACAGGGAAATGGAAATGTCCCAGGTACACAAGAAGGCCACAGGGCCGTGCTCTTGGCCGCCTCCACCCAGGTGGGAGCAAGGTCTGTCTGCCCAGCCTTGGCTTCTCTGTGCTCAGTCGACTTAGCAATTCTAAGAAGAAACGACGTCGATGCAGCGAGGCCCGTGCTGCTGGCAGGCAGTCCTGGGCTGGGGCCGGACGGTCCTGCGTGTGCTCCACGGAGCCTAAAGCTCCGAGCAGAGGTCCTCACAAAACGCTCTAGACGGCAGGCTTCACTTTATTACATATTTTATTACCATGGACACTAACACTGGAAGGAAACAAATTTCACCTATAATTTGAAAGAAAAAAGTCTGAGAAAATAAGTATGACATATTAATGAGGCCCAAATGCACATGACCGTCTCTTTTGAACATCGAACTTTTAACCAGTCACAGCAGACTGTGCTGTCAGGAGGGAAGAGCTAACATTCTCAACTTACTCCAATTCCAGCTCCTCTCTACAACTGCTGTATTTTACAACTTTTTAAATGAACTTTTGCTACATCAGGTCAAAATTTACACGGCCTAAGCAGCAGGTTTATAAAGAAATCAGGGGAATATAATAACCCTGAAAAGTACAGAGGAGTCCCAACATCGAGTACTAAACCTCAGACAGCAACGCTGTGCATTAACAGAACAGTTCCAAGTCCAGCCTCAGGAGAACACGAGGACGGCCAAGTGTTCGGAAGCGCGGACGCTGCGGCTGATGGCTCTGGACCAACCAGAACCTGGGAAGAGCAGGGCAGGCTGCCCCAAGCGATCTTAAAGAAACAAGGCACAAGCACTCGCTTCCTGAAAGGGCGTTTTGTTTCTAAATAACAAAGGGAGACGTTCAGCATCTCTCAAGACATCTTCTATTAGCTTTCCACGGATGCTGGGCTCCCTGGCTGGGGCACTGTACATTTGCAGGGCCTGGTGCCTCGCTAGACTGAGGAGACGAGAACAGATGGACGTGCTGCAGGCACCAGGAGAGCTGGGGAGCCTGGCAGGCTGGTCTACCCCTCAAACCCCCCCAGACCCAGGAGGCCTGGCCCTTGCCTCACAGCCCGCCCCTCTGAGGCCTCCAAGCCCATGCCCAGGCAGCTCTGGGCAGGGGACAACCGCTTAGCAACAGTCAGGCTGGTCTACCCCTCAAACCCCCCCAGACCCAGGAGGCCTGGCCCTTGCCTCACAGCCCACCCCTCTGAGGCCTCCAAGCCCATGCCCAGGCAGCTCTGGGCAGGGGACAACCGCTTAGCAACAGTGCCAGGGTCCTCAACTGCAATGACTGTGTGCTCAAGGCCCCCAGTGGCAAAAGCTTCTCGAGAGGACACCCAGGAGGAAGGGCATGGCTGCAGGGTCTCAGCCCATGGGGAAGGTGCTCTGGGAGTGGAGAAACCCCAGAGAGGGGTCAGGGGGCTGGGTCTGCAGAAAAAACCTTGAGGAGTTTGTCTCACTTCTCAGTGACCTGATGCAACCCCAAAGTCGTAGAAAAAGTGTGAGTGTATGCACGTGGATACATGTGTCTCTGTGTGTGTGTGTGCATTCTGTGCGTGTCTGTGTGCACGTGCGTGTGCTGCGTGTACACCTGTCTCTGTGTATATGCACATGTGTATGCGTGTGTGTTGTCTGTGAGTCTACGAGTGTATGTGTCTCTATGCATGTGCTCTGTGTCTGTGTGCACGTGTGCACGTGTGTGTTGTGTCTGTTAGTGTGTATGTACACATGCATATGTGTCTCTGTGTCTGTGTGCATCTGTGTATTCTAGGTGTCTGTGTGCACATATTTATGTTCTCTGTGTGTTTACCTGTAAATGTGTCTCTGTGAACACAAACGTATATCTGTGCACACGTGTATGTGTGTGTCTGTGGATGTATGTAGGTGTCGCCGTGAATGTGATGTGTGTACGAGTGCATGGGTGTCTGTTGGTGGCCACTGTAAAGACAGGGTGGGGTGGGAGAAGGCCAGCACCTCCCCCTCCAGGTACCCCATAATGAAGAGGGAGTTCTCTGAGGGTCCCTCCCCTCCTCCTGCTGGGACCCTCCCTTGGGGGGGCTTGCAACTCCTTGGGGGTGCCCTCCCACAGTCTCAAGAGAAAGGTCCTTGGAGCACAGACAGGGTTCAAGGCAAGGCCACAGGACGTGGGCCTTTGAAACCGACTACACCCAAAATTCTACCTAGAGAACTCACCACCAGCATGGGTGGGGCCCCACCCCTGGGAGAGCTGGGGGAGGCGGGAGTGGAGGGGATAGTGGAGAGATGGAGAAGCATGGGTGGGGCCCCACCCCTGGGAGAGCTGGGGGAGGCGGGAGTGGAGGGGATAGTGGAGAGATGGAGAGAGAGAGAGAGAGAGAGAGACAGAGAGAGACAGGGAGACACAGAGACAGAGGAGGACAAGGGGACCATGGAGTTGGGGCACAAGCGGTGCTGTCTCCGCACAGGCCAGGCCCTCGGAGGATACCCCCGGCCCCACTGTGAAAGCTGCACTTGTATCTCAAATAGAACAAGGTGGTGGGATCAGGAACCTCTGCCTGGGTTTTCTTCCCACCTACAGGCCAGCATCAAAGGGCATGGGCAGGCACCCAACCTGTCTGCCAGCAGGTCTGGGCTGGGGTAAGTCTTGTCCAGAATCCTTTCCGGAAGCAAAGGGTGATTACTGAGATCCTATCAGGCATTGGAGCCCGCCGGCCTTAAAGGACTTAGGAGAAAGGCGACTAGTGCGGAGACCTGGGCTGGGCCTGGGGAGCCTCAGCAGAGACTGGGGGGAGAATTGCCCAGGAACCCAGCCAAGGAGTGGCAGAGGAATGCCAGGAAGGGGGAATGACGACAGACAAGGAAACAGAGATAAGCAGCAGGCAGACAGGCTCTGGGAGGGAGGGGCCCTGCCATTAACAACAGCCGCATGGCCACCCCCAGCAGGGGACCGCCCGGCCAGGAATGCAGGTGGGAGGAGCCACAGGAAAGGGGGGGCCTTCCATCAGAACCTGGCTCCAGGCCACAGGCGCGTGGCAACAGTGGTGGTGTGGGCACCTGCCAGCTGGGAGCAGGAGGGCTCTGAAGGAGGACACCCCAACCTGGGGAGGATTGAGCAGAAAGAGCTGAGGGCACATCCGGCACATGTCCCGACAAAAATTCTCTGTGGACCAAGCAGCTCCCCGACCTCTCCCAGGCCCATCCGTGCACCTCCCTGGAAAACCCGGTTCTAGCAAAGAGCCCTCAGCCTCGATGTCTGATCAAGTTCCTCACCCCCTCCCCAGGTGGCCTGGTCTCCCTGGCCTGTCTTCTGCAAGAATCCTGGTAGGTGGCTTTAGCCAGCATCCCCCTCACCCCGCTGTTCCCTCTTAGTGATTTTCCATCCTCAGGCCCCCACCCTGCTGCTTGGCTACGAATTCCCACGTGTCTACACTGTATTCAGAGTTGAGCCCAACCTCTCCCCACTGCGAGACCTCGGTGCTGTGGTCCCCATACCTACAGCGATGGTCCTGAATAAAGTCTTCCCTACTGTGCTTTAACAAGTGTCACTCAACAGTTTTTTTCTTGAACACCTGGCACACAGTGAGCACTCAACCACAGACCTCTGCATCCCCAGAGAGCTGGTGGCAGCTGCCCAAGTCTACCCGGTGTGGGGGAAGGACCATGGGGGGCAATGTTGCCTCCCCTGCCAGTGGGGGAAGAAGCCGGGGCTGGGCAGGTGCATGTCGACTACAGCTGGGCAAAGACGCGCCGCAGACAGGACAGGCTGTTGACCTAGATCGGCAGATGGCAGGGAAGGGGGCAGGCGGGACCAGTCCCCGAAGGGGGCCTTGTCCTTCAGATGGCAAGGTCAGGTCCTGGTGGCTCCATCAACCTCATTTCACAAATTGTAAAAGGGGTTGCACTTCAAAGGCAAGAATAACCTGAACTAATACTTCTCAGGGAGAAAGCTCTGGAGCAGAGGAAGTCACTGATCATCTCACAGCACTTCCAAAAGGTGGTTTTCTCAGTCAGGTGCACCAGCGGCAAGTTGCGTCGGAGGATCCCCAAGGCATGGAGGACACTGTGGACACAAGGACCACAAGGGGTGGACGCCTGATCTGCCAGTGCAGAGCTGGGACCTGGCCAGCAGCCAAACCCAACCCCAACCCCGACCCCGGCTCTTCCCAGCATCCCACACTGTCTCTCAAGGCAAGAATGTGGAAAACAAGCCCACAGCCAAATCCACGAAACAGAAAAGCTCTGGGAAGAGGCGAGGCAGCGGTTAAGGCCGGGCACCTGCCATTCCACCCACTGAGAGGGGACATGTGGAGCAGGTGGTCCAATGGGAAGCTGACACGTAAAGGAAACAATGTAATCATTATTATTCGGGAATGTGGTTGGGAAGGAGGATGGAATTCTGGGAGATTACAGGTGACTTTGGCATGAAAAGGAGTCCAGACTGTGAGGGAGACAAGCGGGCACGGCCTCCCCCAGCATCGGAGCAGCTAGGTGTGCACAGGGCGGCAGGAGGGGCCACACCACAGGGGTGCAGAGCCCCCCCAGAAAACAACAGGGAGGATGTGGTTGTAGTACAGTGAGAGGTTGTGAGTGCTCTTCCCTTTTTCTTGTCTTCATTTCACATTTCACACCTTTGTAAACAGTTATAATTAAAACATAAAAGCATCAAGGTCAGAGGGCACAGGCCCTGGGAGGGGCAGACGGCATGTCGGCATGTCCATGTTCTGATCGGCACAAGCTGTGGCCTTGAGGGCAGCAAGGAAAGGACAGCTTGGGGTGTCTCTGTCCCAGCAAGTGGGGGCTGCAGCAGGATGGGGTCTCACGGGGGGGGGGGGGGGGTCACCAACTCTTATCACCAGCAGCCACAGCCCACAAGCTGCACACACAGAATGTTCCAGGTTGCATCAGCCACACAATCCCACAGCCAGGCAGTGACTCTGCGTTACCAGGGTCCTCTAGCCCTGCCTCTGGGACCTGGAGAGACCCTCTGCTGGAAGCTGCAGCCACACACAAACCTCAATTACAGCAGTGATTAGCTGTGCAGAGAGAGCTGCCCAGCAGCAGTGCAACAGTTTTAAGCTTGTTTCAGAAAGGCAGATCTAAAAGGGAGTGTCAAGATAAAGGCCTACATGGGTCATACAGAACCACTCTTTTATCAAATGTGACATTTATTTCATCCCAGAAGAATTTCCTAAAAGAAAAATTCCAGAACTAAAAACTTTCCTGTGAAATCACTGACTTTGCAGCATAAGGTCCACACCACTGCTCCTAATTTCCAAGACACTTGCTCCCACAATGCATGTTCTTAAATATCACCTCCAGGCCTGCCCTGTCGCCGAGGGCTGCACAGCTCTGCCGGATGCTCCCATTCACACTTGGGCTGCTGTCTGCAGTTGGATGCCCATCCCGCCCTACATCCTCCAAGGACATTATTAACAGAAATACGTCCTAGGCCTGCACAGCCAGGCTCCTGAAATCACCAGCTGCTTCTAAAAGAGCACCCTGCAGAATGGCACCGGCAGACGGGTGCTGGGCCCTGCACTAGCCTCCCCCGACCCCCCATACACACTTCCACCCTGATTCATCTCACATCGAACACTTCCTTAAAGCGCTGCCTTCAGGGACTCGTGGGGGAGCCTCAGCCTGACCCCTCCCCTCAAAATCCTGCCTCCACCCCCAGCCCCGCGAAGTGGGTGGCCCGGGTCTCCTGTGACTCGGACTGCGACAGTCTCTGTGTTTAAGAGTGTTGGGGTGAGACTAGCGGCGCAGTCCCCTCAGGAGGGAAGGAGGTCTGGGGTGCCGGAGGAAGCCGGGTCTCCACCGGTGCGCGCAGGGGTCCCGGCTCCCCAGCCGCTCCGCAGTCCCGTCGCGCCCGCCCCACGCGCTCACCGTCTCGGGGTCGTTCTCGAACACCTCCCGGGCCTCCTCCTTGCTGCACAGCTCCTCGACGCATTCCCTCTCCAGGTGGCCCTGCTTGGCCTCCTCGAAGACCTGGAAGGCGCGGCGCTGCCGGGGCCGCAGGAACTGCGCCGCCTCCCGCGCCCGCAGCAGCACGGCTGCCGGAGAGAGCGGGGACGCGCCGTCAGCCCGCGCCCGGACCCGCTTCTGCCTGGTGCCCACGCTGTTTTGAAATCAACGCTCCCAGCAAATTCTAGGGTAAAATTCTGAGACGCTCCCATGTACAGTGCCAGCAGGTGGCCGAGGGCCAGGTCTGGCTGAGAGGAGCGCAGGCGGCACGGCTGCGCCCGGCTGGGGAGCGGGTGCTCAGCGAGGGAGCTGGTCCCAGCATACCGAGTCACCACGGAGGACAAATTCCCTGGATTCCCCACCGCCCAACCGTCCAAGGGAGGGTCTCAGGACAGCGGCCACCTATCGGGTTCAGGGCTTCCTGGGAAAACTGCACGAAGTCACCTTAACACCTTTATTTGTCCTGTAACGGGGGTGGGGGTGGGGGTTGGGTGCGTGCCCAAAGCCTTTATTCCAAAGGTGAGTCCCCTTCCGCGGCCTCCGGGGAAGAGGGTGCGGCGACTGTGCCAGGCAGCTGGGGTTCAATACGACATGCCGCCCTCCCTCCACCGACGCTGACCCACACCCCCTTACCTGCGTCCCGCGCCCGCGGCTGGGTTCGGCTGGGTTCGGCTGGGCCGGGCTGGGCTCGGCGCGGCTGGGTTCCGCTGGGCTCTGTGCGGCTGGGTTGGGCTGGGTTGGGCTGGGTTCGGTTCGGCTGGGCTGGGTTCGGCTCGGCTCGGCTGGGCTCGGCTGAGTTCGGCTGGGCTGGGCTCGGTTCGGCTCGGCTGGGCTGGGCTGGGCTCGGCGCTGCTGGGTTGGGCTGGGTTGGGCTGGGCTGGGCTGGGTTCGGCTGGGCTCGGCGCGGCTGGGTTCGGCTGGGTTCGGCTGGGCCGGGCTGGGCTCGGCGCGGCTGGGTTCCGCTGGGCTCTGTGCGGCTGGGTTGGGCTGGGTTGGGCTGGGCTGGGCTCGTCTGGGCTCGCTTCAGCTGGGGTGAGCTGGGTTCGGCTCGGCTCGGCTGGGTTCGGCGCGGCTCGGTTAGACTCGCTACCCTAGAAAAGGAGTTTCTCTCCAGGAGGGCTGGGCGCCGGGCGGTGGGGTGTCTACTTAGGATGTGGTGAAGGAAAAGAAGAAACGATACACGCTTCGGCTTGGCCAGGTGCAGTTCGACAGTTTTCCAGGTACCACGAGAGGATCTAAACCTCTTCCAACCCCTTCCACACCCCACAGCCCCAAGTCAGCCACATTCCTTTTCAGATCTTTTATTCTTGTGTCAAGACTTAAAGCCCACCAAGGAAAAGATAAAGTGAGGTCAACCCATCCCCTCTGGGTCCCGGGAGTGACATTAAATTATTTCCTTTTGTAATCTCTGTTTTCCATAAAGGTGACACTCAGAACCCTGAGATTTCCCAGAAGGTACTTAAGGTGAAAGCAACAAGTGCTTGTTCTCAGAGACCAAGACTTTGTCTCTTGTCGGAATATTTTGCAAAGTCACAGGCAGAACACAAACACACAACCAGAACATAGCAGGCCACTCAAGGGGGACCCGACACAGGCAGCGAGCCCGGCGTCCCTGCTATCCCCACGGAGAGGAGGGACCTGGATACCACTCTCTGGAGAATCCTGCTCTGGAAATCCCCACACCCCAAAATGATAATAAAAAGGGGCAGTGAGTCACCCCCACCCCAAATGGATGATGATTTTGCTCTGCGGGTTCAACACTGAGATTCCCACGATGAGGTTTCTCCTGGCCTGCTGCACTCCAGAGAATGGAATGTCACTGCTGGTAGACTTCTTTGAGGTCATTGGTTTGAAGGTGGGGTTGACAAGCATGAATATGTTAATTTCGGGGGAATGAATGTCCATGGGAACAAGCTTCAAAGAGAAAGTGGAATAGATGAGTCATCTGCACCTGTGTCTGAGCTAGAATTACAAGGCACTCCCCTGTCAGCTAAGGACCCACACATGAAGTGATGACAGCACCGTGCCCTGGATCTGCCAAGGCTGCCTCAACCCTGCAAACACCATGGCCCTTGGAAAGAGTATTTACTACATTAATTTTCCCGCTTGTGCTTAAGGGGAAGCACTGGTTTCCAGAATCTAGGTGGGGTGGTAAATGCTGTGGTCGGTGTTTACAAGGCTCCTTAACTGATGAGTCAATCCATCGGATAATTAATCCGTGGAGGACCCACTGTGCTAAACAGTGCTCTAAACTAGCTCATGAAGAGACTTCAGAGAGTGTGTAAACTCCTAGAAATTGTTTGCAATTATTTTCTGCACATTTGTTTGGTTTTGGAGTTCATGCAACTCTCAGAGTTATTTGATCCACATAAGAGTGAGCATCTCTGGCCTCTGCGTGTTTTTCTGGGATAATCTGCACCTGGGTGTGTGCCCGCTGCTTCAGGTGACTGGGTATCAGCATGGCCCCAATTGGATGGAGACTTTCAGGTACCCCTGACCTCTTTTTAGCCTTAACCTCACTCCTCTTCCCCATACCCCCAATCCACTCTTTCTACTGAGTTAGTATCCTAGTAATAGCAATGCCTCCCGTTATGCAAAGACTTGGTTAATAAAACGCACTCACACGCACTTGCTTATTTTTACTTTGATAAGCAGGGAATGCACAATGCAAATGTGGGAGCAATGGAGGATGTTTGACCTAAGATAACCGCACGATATTCAGCCTAGTTACCAGTGTGCAGAGACTTTTCTCTAAGACAGAAATGAAAAATGGATAAGAAACCATTTGGATAATGTGTCCCCAAAATGGAAAGTATTGTCAGGCAGTATATTCCTGAAATAGCAATGGTGAAGTAGACGGCAGGAGTTTAGACCCACGGCAATAAACTCTTTATATGAATGGTTAACCAGTCTGTGGTCATGCGACGGAAAGCTGGTGGCGCCTCTTTCCAGGGATAAACTGCAATGAAAGAGTGGAGTCGGGAGGAGTGAGGGTATAGGAAATGAGGTATCTTCATCACCACTTGTGAGTGATGTTCTAAGGTAATAAAACCGCTCACTCGTTTATTCATCCAGTAAATGTGCGTTGAGTACCTGCAATTTTGTCTTAAGAGACACTGTGCTGGGTGTTGACCAAACCAATCCTACAATCATAGTTGATTCTTGTTTACTTGTGTTCTAAACAACTTTAGAGAGGTATAATGAAAATACAGTAAATTGCACATATGAGGTAGATTTAGACACATCTGTGAAGTATGTATACACCTGTGACGACGTCGTCACAATCAAGTTAAGGAATACACCCATCACCCAAAAAAGTTTCCTTATACCCTTTGGTAATTCTTCCCTCACAAATGTCCATGTCCTACCCCACATCCCTTTTCCTAGACAGAACCACTTATCAGCTTCCTGCCACTATAGATTAGTTTGCATTTTCTAGAACTTCATATGAAACGAATCATATGGTATGTACACTTTTTTATCTGGCTTTTTTCAATAGGCATTTATTTTCACAATCATCTCTGTTGTTGCATGTATCAATAATTTATTCCTTTCTGTTGCTCAATAGTATCCCATTGCATAGATATGCCACGATTTGTTTATCTTTCAACCTGTTGATGGACATTTGACTTATTTCCAGTTTTTTTTACTATTACAAATAAAGCTGCTATGAACATTTGTGTTTAAGTTATCGTGTGCACATATGCTTTCATTTCTCTTGGGGAAATATCTAAAAGTAGAATGACTGGATAATATGGTAGGTATTTGTTTAACTTTTTAAGAAACTGCCGGACTGTTTTCTAAAGTCATTGGACCATATATTTCCACCAGCAATGTCTGAGAGTTCCAGATGCTCCACGTCCCCACCAATACTGGCTGTGGTCAGTCTTTTTAATTTCAGCCATTCTAGTAGATATACAGTGGTATCTCATTGTAGTTTTAATGTGCATTTTCCTAATAACTAATGATGTGCTTATTGTCATCCAAATATCTTCTTTGATGGAGTGCCTGTTTACATTTGGTTTTCTTTTATTCTTTACTTGGAATGTTTGTTTTTCCAATGGTGGAGTTGTTTGTTGAGTTTTAAGAGTTTTTAAAATATTCTGGATACAAGTCCTTTATCAGATGTGTGGTTTGCAAATATTTACTCCCAGTCCGTGGCTTGTGTCTTCATTCTATTAAAAGTGTCTTTCAAAGTGAAGAATTCTTTTTTTTCCTTTTTTTTTTTTTTTTGTCTTTTTTCGTGTCCAGAAACGGATCGCAACCCTCAGTGTCGCGCCCGTACCGGACCGGGACCAGCAACGGGATCGCAACCCTCGGTGCTGCTCCCGCGCCTCGCCCAGCCAGTGAGCGGGAACCGGTCTGTATGTGGGATCCGAACCCTCGGCGGGAGCGCCACCCCGCTCCCCAGCGGGGCCCCGTAGCCCTGCGCCCCCCGGCCCCCCCCCCCACACCCGAATCCG
>NW_007735012.1:82563-84231 GCF_000696425.1 Galeopterus variegatus
TTTTTTCGTGTCCAGAAACGGATCGCAACCCTCAGTGTCGCGCCCGTACCGGACCGGGACCAGCAACGGGATCGCAACCCTCGGTGCTGCTCCCGCGCCTCGCCCAGCCAGTGAGCGGGAACCGGTCTGTATGTGGGATCCGAACCCTCGGCGGGAGCGCCACCGCGCTCCCAAGCGGCGCACTGTAGCAGTGCGCCACCGGGCCGGCCCCCAAAGAGAAGAATTCTTAATTTTCAAGTGTGACATTATTTTTTTCTGTAATAGATTCTGCTTTTGGTGTCATATTTGCCTAACCCAAGGTCACAAAGATTTTCTTTCAGAAGTTCTATAGGTTTAAATTTACATTTAGGATCATGATTCATTTGAATTAGTTTTTAGAAATGGTGTTGAGAAATGGATCAAAGTGTGTGTGTGCACGCACTTATGGAAATACAACGGCTGCAGCACTATTTAATGAAAAGATTATTCTTCCCCTACTAACTTGCCTTTGCACCTTTGTCAGTAATCAGTTGATGCTATATGTGTAGGTCTATTTATAGACTCTCTATTCTGTTCCTTTTATTTGTTTGTCTCTCTTTAAAATTAATAGCACACTGTCTCCATTACGGTGGATTGATAATGAGAATTATAGTCAGGTAGTGTAAATACTCAACATTATCCTTATTTCTGAAAGGCATTTGGTCATGCTCCTTCTTTTGCATTTCCACATGAATTTTAGAATCTGCTAGTCATTTTCTTCAAAAAGCTTGCTCGGATTTTATTGGAATTGCATTGAATCTGTAGATCAATTACAAGATCAATTAGGAGAGAGCGAACATTTTGACAATGTCAAATCTTCTGATCTGTGAACATGGTCTATTTTTCATTTATTCGGGTCTTCTCGAATCCTCTCAACAGTGTTTCACAGCATCCCGCGTGCATGCCTGACCTAGACGTTGTTAGACTTTTTCCTAAATATTTCACACTTTTTATCCTATTGTAAAAAGCATTGTTTTTAATTTCAATCTCCGATTATTTAAACATTTGTTTTTTGTATATTTATTTTGTATGACACAACTTTGCTTAACTCAGTTATTACTTTTGATTACTTTTTTGTAAACTCAAGAAAATGTTTTACATAGATGATCGTGCCACCTGTAAATATACACACTCCTGCTTCCTTCTTTCAAAACTGGGTACTTTTTACTTTTCTTTTCTTTCTTTTCTTTTTTTTTTTTTTTTTTTTTTTTTTTTTTTGCATTATTGCACTGCCTAGCAATCTCCAATACAATGTTGACTAGAAAAGGTGGCAGTGGGTACCTGTCTTTTTCCTGATTCTACATGGAAATAATTCAGTCTTTCACCATTAGGTACAATGTTAGCTGTAGGCTTTTCATAGATGCCCTTTATCAGGTTGAGAAAGTTCTCTTCTACTTCCAGTTTTCTGTGAGGGTTTTTTTTTAAATTAAGAATAAATATTGGATTTTGTCAAATGCTTCTTTTACATCTATTGAAATTATCATATGGTTTTCTTTTTTCCATTCATTGATATGTGAATTATCTTGATTGATTTTCAAATGTTAAATCAACCTTTCATCTCTGGAATTAAACCCCATTTGGTCATAACTTGTTATCCTTTTAAATTATTGTTGGATTCAATTTGAAAAAAATTTGTTAAGAATCTTTGCA
>NW_007735013.1:0-467 GCF_000696425.1 Galeopterus variegatus
ATCTATCATATTATTTGTCAACAGATGGTTTGAAAAAGCTGCTACAGTATTCTTGAAGTGACAGAATTTATAGAAATGGGGATGGTTGTTAGGTGTTAGTGAGAGGAGGGGAGGAAAATAACTGTGATTGTGGCTGTAGAAGGGTAGTACAAGGGATCTTTGTGATTAAACTTCTGTGTCTTGACTGTCATGGTAATCATAAGTCTACACTTGTGAAAAAATTGCATAGAAATAAATACACGTGCACACACGCACACACACACACAAGTGCATGTAAAACTGGTGAAATCCAAATAATTTAGATGGATTCCATCAAAGTCAATATCCTGATAGTGATATCATTCTGTAGTTATTCAAGAATTTACCATTAGAGAAACTGGATGAAGAAACAGTATCGGTGAATTATTTCCTACAACTAAATGTGAATCTGAAATTATCTCAAAATAAAAAGTAAAATATAAAAAAAA
>NW_007735013.1:501-7082 GCF_000696425.1 Galeopterus variegatus
GTGAATTATTTCCTACAACTAAATGTGAATCTGAAATTATCTCAAAATAAAAAGTAAAATATAAAAAAAAATGCAAAACATAAGCACTAATAACAAAACAAATAAATAAAAATGAAATAAAAAATAATAACTGGTTGTAGTAAAAGCATTATGGTAGCCTAGAAGAATATATAGAAAAACTAGAAGATATACTTCCAATTGAAAGGATAACATTCAAGGTTTAAAATAAGGGCAAAACTGGTTTCAAAGTTATGTGGCTTTTTTATGGAAAATAATTATTTTAGGAGAGAGAGTGTGAAAACAAAACATGAGTTGATTTACGATGCAGGTTTAAAGAAAATAAGTAGATTGTTTTGATGCTATTCAAATGATGTCATAGTAGTAATTAAAATCTGAGAAGAAAGTGGTCAATGTTATGTAGGTATCTGAATTTTTTTTTAAAGAAAATGAAATTGTATTAATATTAATTTTTACATTCTTAGATGTTGTTGCAGAGCAGTTGGGAGGGAGGCGGAGAGGGAAAAGGGGAAGGAAATGGCATAGAAGAAAGAGGGAAGAGAAGGGGTGAGATTGAGGCCTGTGGAACCCCCCTCATTCTCACAGGGAGACTGGGGGCTTCCAGAAGTGGCTTGTCATTGCTGGGCTGGGTGCAGATGTCAGGGGGGTGTGAAAAAGCCCTCACCCCCCACTGTCCTAGCTTGGGAACCTGCGGCCTTTCTTGCTGTAGCTTGGTGGTAGTTGCTGGGCTGGTTGCATGCGTGGTGGGGGGGCATCGCTGAGGCCCAAGGCCCCCCACTGCCTCTGCTTGGGAGCACCTGGGGCACTTCCTCTAGTCGCTTGGTGGCTTGGTGGTCATCACTGGGCTAGTTGCATGCATAGGGGGTGTGTGGCTGAGTCCCTTGGCCCCCCACAACCCTGGGTCAGGACAGACCAGAGCACATCCCATTGTGGCTCAGTAGTAGCTGCTGGGCTGGCTGTGGGTGTCAGGAGGGCATGTCTGAGTCACAAGGCCCCCCACTGTCCTGGCTCAGGAGAGCCTGGGGCTCTTCCTGTGGCAGCTCGGTGGTCACGGCTGGGCTGGCTGTGTGTGTCTGGAGGACGAGGCTGAGGCCCTCATTGCCTACCCTCAGGATTGGTTGCACATGTCAGGGGGCATTGCTAAGGCTCCTTCCCCTCCCCCTTTTCTGGCTTGGTATCCCAGGGGACTTTTGTTCCTTCTATGTGTTATAGGTGTTCTTTGGTGAAATGAAACCTTTACTAGTTAATATGAAACTTTGTCTCTGGTTGCAGGTACTTTGTTTTTTCTTTCGGTTTGGTTGCAGGTACTTTGTTTTTTCTTTCAGTTCTTTGTTGGATTATTTGCTGTTCTGACCATTTAAACTCTGTGCTGGAACTAATTTGTTGTCCTTTGCTTACTTCTAAAATGGGGAACTTCTTGTGGGGACCAGTACTTAAGCTCTGTGGTTGAGCTAGATTGCTGCTTTGCTGCTGATTCCCTAGGGAAGGCTTTTTGTGCAGCTCAGGTTATAATGGTTGACTTTATAGGTACTTCTGGCTCCCAGGAGATCCAAAACTCTGATCTGGGCCACAGCCTTTTCATAAAACTGCACCCCATGCAATTCTATATTCCTGACCAGTCTCCTCTGAGTGGTCCTACACTGATGAGGGGGCACAGATCAGCTGTCCTTGCTGTGCCCCAGTGTTCCCTTGGTGGAACCATCTCCACCACCACACGTGCTACAAACATTTCTCATGGGACGGGCCATGTGCTGGTCCCTTGAGATGACTTCCTCGCCTCTTCTTCAGTTGTTGTGACTCCTTGCTCCTATGTGAGTCCCAGGAACCCTATTATGGTTTTGTTTGCCTGGGGGTCATCAAGGCCCTCTTCTCCCCTGCCACGTCTTAGCAACTTCATCCAAAGGGCAAAGCCACGGCTTTCCCCAGCTGCCATTCTGCGCGCTCAGCAGCTCCAGCCTGGATGCAGCCGGGGCTCGAAACAGTCAGAGCAGTTTTTTCTTTCTCTCATCATGGCTTCTCCTTCCTTTGGGTACTCCATAGGTCTCTCCTCCTCTTCCCCTGAGCTCTAGTGGCCCCAGCTTGCCTGTCATTATTTATTTATGGTTGTAAATTGGTTGATTTGGGGGGAGGGAATCATGCTGGGAACTGTCTATTCCACCATCTTGACCAGAAGTCTCCTGAGTGTTAACTTAACAAGTTTGGCATTAATCCTGACGGCAATAGGGAGTCAAGCATTATAGCCATGTGTTCATATGCACAACATATAAATTAATCTAACCTTCATGATGAGAAGGGGCTGAGAGAGTAGAATTAGAAATATTTGTTACATGACTAGAAGAGAGATTAAATGTGTACATCACAAAGAAATGATTAAGTGTTGCAGTGATAAATAGGCTAATAACCCTGAATAGATCAACACACATTGTATACATTTATTGAAATACAACTCTGTGCCTAATAAATATGTACAATCAATATGTTTCAATAAATATTTTTTTAAATAAATAAAAAGTAAAAAATCAAACAACAAAAAAGGAAGACTTGTTAGAAAATGACTGCAATATATAACAAAGAAGAACATTAAAGAGAGGTTAAGGTAGTAACTCTGGGAACAGAAAGAAAGAAAGTGATATGAAAGAAATGGAGGGGAATGCATTGACTTCCTGCTGATTAACCAGTTGGAGGGGCCAATGTCAGAAGTCAAAATGATTACGATTTGAGGCTGCACTTGAGAATTACAGCATTTTTGACATGGGAAGGACCAGTGAGAAAGCACTGGATCTCAGCCTCCAGCACAATTTCATGTCTTTGGTTTCTGGGATGCCTAATTGGAATTTCTAGAGAGAAATTTATATTAAAATCTAAAATAAAAATAAAGGGGGACTGTGAAGTTAGAAAAGACATTCCTTCACTTATCAAAAATAACTGAAGGAGTTAAAAACTTTTTATTCACACAGGAACAGCCAGGGCAGGGGAAGACCATCCTGGCAAGTTAGGGCTGAAATAAAAAAGGGCACTCAGTGCTAGGGCAGGACAATGCCATTTACAGTCACACAGGCTGTGCACTGTATAACCTCAGGAGTGCCATCTACATAGACTATAATGTGATTGGAGGCCCCTGGAGTAGTACATTGTGTGACCTGAACAACTGTATATGGTAGTTCTGGGGAGTAAGAAATACACTTTTTTTTTTTCATTGCCACACAGATCCTGTTAAGACAAATTAGAAATCAAATAGAAAGATTAAGAGAGTAAGTACTCTCTTATGGTATCAGCCCTTATGAACATCCATTGCCATGTATATGGCTTCTGTTGTGTAAATAACTTTGATTTAGTAAATTAAACATGAAAAATGTCCTGTGCCTTAAAATATTCTTACATGAAATATAATTGGAAGCTAATTATATGAAAGCTCAGCCTACTTTTCATTAAAATGCATGAGCAAAACCTTAAACTGTATCATGACTTTTTTAAGACTTATTTTAGTCATTGTGTTTTTATATAAATTGGAGGGGTTTAATAAATTCACTTGTGGTTAATTTTTGAATATCCATGTTAGCTTTAAATGAAAGTGGAAATCTTCATTACAAAGTCTTTTTATTTTGGGGGGAAAACTAGTTGAAAAATATGAATTTAGTTAAAAGCACTACATCATTTTATTTTTATATTCCTAGAGTAACAGCTGAGCAGGATCCTCCTAAGAATGCCATCTACATGTAAGTGCTTCAGAAAACAGCACTGACAGAAAACCTGCAGAACCAGACCACTGCATTCGGGAAACACCAGCCTGGGCTCCTGGAGCAAAGGATGCTAGGAAGGTTGTAGTATTTGTTAATTTGTACCTGTTAATCTCTGAAACATCCAAAATAATTGAAGCAACACCTATGAGAAAACCTTTTGTTTCACAGACAGAATGTTTTTTAATAAAAGGAAAATGCTGCTTTGGGCAAAGATTATTATAATAACTTTTTAGCAAAACTGATTCAGAAAGAAAAGTACTTTTGAATGCAAATTTTTTCATTTACCTTTTTCTTAAATATTTATTATCTTCAATTATCCTATATTAGGCATCAAAATCAAATAGTAAAATAGAACATATGATTGAAATAGTAAAAATAGTTTGAAATATCTCAGAATCAATGTCATTGTTCAATACATAATAATAAATAAAAAGGTGTTCAGAAAATATATTTTTAATAAATTCTAAGATTAACAATTTTAAAATTCTTGTTTTAATATAAAACATACATTAATACTTCTACCAGAGATATTTTTATTTCTCAAGTGAACTTGCTGGCAATAGTGATAAATGACCAGGACAATTTGTCCTAGTGTCACACTGATTTTTCTTCCATTCCGCTTAGTCACATTTTTCAAACTTAAGTAGAGAGAATATCACATATAAGCTGCTACCAAAATTTAACATACAAAGACTGCATTTGAGGTAGCATAGTGAGTTCGAAGGATTTGGCAAATTTGTTATATAAAAATGAAGAAAAATGAAGTGCTAGTCTTTGAATGTTAGGACTGGGACCTCAATCTTCTTGTCCACACTTAGATGAAGACAAACTATAATAGGTAGGACATAGCTAAGGAATGGCACATTAGAAGGACAAAACCCAAATCTTTAAGTGTTGTAGTTAAAGTTCAGAAGCGCTTTTTCATTAATATTATTTTGGGAGTAGTTCTTTGAGAAGTCACTGAAACCACTGCTTGTGTTTTCTCTTATATTCTGACGTTTGATTACTAGAAAGAAGACATTCTTATATAAGTGCACTGTTACAATGAAACATGGAGTAGTTATCTTTCAAGCTAAATAGACAATATCTTAAAGGACTTTCAATTTATAATAGTCTTAGCATTTTAAAATGTTTTTTCTTTCTCCACATTCTACCACCCCTAGATTGGGATGCTCTTTTTCTGGGTTTGCATAGCACCTTCTGTCTCATTTTTTGGAATTGTCACTCTTCTCTTTTCTATGGGCAAAAACAGGATCTTACTAGATTCACTTTCTTTAGCTCTTAACATGTTCTCTGGCACATATACTGAGTGATATTTTCAGAATAGATGTCTTCAGCATTCTTAAATAAAACAAAATACATTGTCAGCCCACTCAACCGTTCACAGGGGAAGACTGAGCTAAAACCCCACTATAATCAGACATTGCACACAGATATTGATATTCAACTCTGTAACCCACAAATACGTATAATCAATTATGTTTCAATAAAAAAGTGAAATAAAATCCCATGATGGATGCCTAATTAAATTATATCACATCTTCCTTCTTTAATGTAGCAATGTCTATAAATAGTTCTTAAGATTTTTATCATTTTAAAATGGCATTAAAATAAAGTATCCCTGGAATAGACATAACTATCTGAAGCTGTAAATTTCAAAATTATTTCAATTCACAAATATTGATTATGCTCCTATCACATACCAACCACTATGCTAGGCACAGGAAATACACATATATTTTATTTGTCTTTGAAGCACTCACTACCTAACAGAAGAGGTAGACAAAAATGTCCCTAATGCAGTGTAATGAGTATTACAATATAGGTGTGTGTAAAATATAATGAAAACTCATATAAAGAAGTTATTAATTCTGCAGGTACAAGATTTTCTACTATATTAAATAATTTTGTTACAAAAAGCAATTGGTCAATGAACAATTACATGTTTGTTCATCAAGTTTACAGAAGAGCTATATTCCTAGGTGTAATTGCTACTGAGACAAACCAAATTTCACTGAAATAAATAATCCAGACCGTATAAATGCATTTCCTTCAGTTCCAATTAAATAAGATTCAACAAAATAAAAAAAACATGATCACATTTTCACCTTCTCAATATCAGTTATTTTTATCTATGTAATTACATCTGTTATTTTTAAGAAAAGAGAGAGAAAATGAGTAAAATCTAGTGTTATACTTTCTAGTTCTCTGTTAGAATCAGGAAATTCAAATTTTATCTCTCCCACATTCATCTTGCATAACTAGTATGGAAATATAAATAACACCACCATATTTTTATTTCATACTGTTGTTTTTTAAATCCGTGGACAACTATTGTAACTATATGAAAAAGTTTATCCCTTGCAATGTGCTCTGAAAATCACACAAATTAGTGAAAATCATTAGTAGTTTATTAGGCTCCTAGGGCTGCTACAACAAAGTGTCACAAATTGGGTGACTTTAAGCAACATAATTTTATTTTCTCATGGTTCTGGATACCATAAGTTCAAAACTAAGGTGTCACCATGGGCCGGCCTGGTGGCGCACTGCTACAGTGTGCCGAAAGTGTCACAAATTGGGTGACTTTAAGCAACATAATTTTATTTTCTCATGGTTCTGGATACTATAAGTTCAAAACTAAGGTGTCACCATGGGCCGGCCTGGTGGCGCACTGCTACAGTGTGCCGCTTGGGAGTGCGGTGGCGCTCCCGCCAAGGGTTCGGATCCCACATACAGACTGGTTCCCGCTCACTGGCTGAGCGAGGTGCGGGAGCGATACAGGGGGTTGGAAACAGCTGCCCGGGCCCCTTCCGGCTGGGACCC
>NW_007735013.1:8032-26481 GCF_000696425.1 Galeopterus variegatus
ACACTGAGGGTTGCGATCCATTGCCGGAAAAGGAAAAAAAAAAAAAAAGAAAAAAAAAAAAAAAAAAAAAAAGCTAAGGTGTCACCAGGACCATGTACTCTCTGAAGGCTCTAGGGAAAAGTCTTTTCTTGCCTCTTCTTAGGTTCTAGAAGTTGTCTGCAATTCTTGGTGTTCTTTGGCTTGTGGATGCGCAATTCCAATCTGCAACCATCATCATATGGCCTTCTTTTCTCTTTCTTTCTATCTAAATCTCTTGTAAGGACATCAGCTACTGGACAAAGGCCCACTCTAATCCATCATGACCTCATTGTAACTTGATTATATATGCAAGGACCTTATTTCCAAAAAAGATCATTTTGACAGGTACAAGTAGTTATGGCTTGAATGTATCTTTTGGGTGACCAAGTTGGCGTGGATTTATTAAATTGTGTCTCCAAAATTCATATGTTGGAAGTTTAATTCCCACTGTAACTGTTGAAGGTTGGAAATTCTGTTATGGTAATTGAGAGGTTGGGCTTTGAAGAGGTAATTAGATTGTAAGACCATGCAATAGTGAAGAGACTAATAATGGTGGTCAGGGGCATGGTTCTGAGCTTTAAAACAAAGAGAGGTTCATCTCTGCTTCACCACTTTTTGCTATTTGAGACCCCTGCATGGCTGTAAAACCACTACCAAAGAATACTCTAACCGGTTGTTTTCCCTGGACTTTGGATTTCTCAGCCTCTGAAACTGTAAGCAACAAATTTCATTTTCTTATAAATCACCCAGTTCCAGGTCTTCTGTTAGAAACAGCAGAAAGGGACTGGCACAGAACTTCTACCTACCACCTTTGAGAACAGAGAAATGGCAGTTTGGCATAATGGAAACAACATGGAAAGAGAAATTTAAGAGAACTAGCTAAAGGGCTACTACACTTCAATACCTAGCTCAGGGTATATAATTTCTGTAGAATTTTCCCTGACAACCACAATTTGAGTGTTTCTTCATTCCATTTAGAACTTTTTAATACCATTTCTCCAGGCATATTATAGAAAATACAAAACTATGTTGCTTACCCTATTTTTCTTTACTTTCTTTTTATGGTACCATAAACTTCCAGAATAATGTCCTACACGTACTAGCTACTTAATAGATATTGAATTAAACGCTAAAATTTCATTATATTTTATTTAAGATAATGAATTTTTATGGGATTATGTGATAGGAAATATTAGAATAATGCCTTAAAACCACAATACTATGTGTGCAAAAAGTTAACTGTGGAGCAAAACGTGGCAGCATAATTACAAATACAAGGTAATACACTTTAAAAAAAAATAATGAAAAGGTTATTCCAGGATACTTGTTTTTCAGTTATATCTCAGTATATTATGTTTTATTATATCATATCAATTTGTTTCTATTATGAAGAAGATCATGAAAAATATAAAGTAATAACAAGAATGATTTGACAGACAAGATCACGTGTACTCTTCTACACAAATCTTAAACCATAGAATGTCTGCATTGTTAACACCAGTTCCGTATCTTTCAATGCCATGATATGTATAAAGAAGTAGACTATAGACTCCATGAGAACAGATATCACAAATATTTTGTTAACCAGTGTGTATCTACTCCCCAGAACAATGTCTGATGAATTTGTTGAATGAATGAAGATTAGATTTTCCTTTTAGCACCTAATGTGTGTCAAGGCTTCTGCTAAATTAATTTTCCTGGGCAAGTGATTGTCTGCATATATGTGCCTGAAGAGTTAGGAACACTCAAATTCAACCAAGAAAAACAGACAAAATTTTCATGAAACAGGGCTGAAGTATAAAGTTTGGAAGCAAAAGCCTAATCTACAGTACAACAAATTATTCAATATTATACAGACCAGCATTGGAAAGCCAAAATACTTTAAGTCAACTCAAGGGAACAGCCTGCTAGCTCACGGACCTTATTCTTGCCCCTATGACAGGCATGCCACACTGGAAATGACCAAATTTGGCTATAGAAACCTAGGAATGTTAACAATAACAACTGCTTTTTTTCTGTCCTAATTTTGTGCTCACCAAGCAAATCTCTAATTAGAATATGACTTGCTATAAACATCTACTTTCGGGACAGAATAGGTTGTTCTGTTGACACAACTTTTCTGGTACATAAAAAAAACAAATATCATTGATTTATTTTTTATTATATTCATACAACAAACATCAACAAATGTCATGGGTTCTGTGCAAGGAGCTAATGATATCAAGTTGCATAAACATGGACTCTGTCTTCATGGAGCTTATAGTATACAAGGAGCACAGCATTGAACAAGTAATTGAAAAATCTGGTGAGTGTTGACAGATGTAGATAGTACTATAGAATTGTATCTGGAAGATTTTACCTAGTTTATATGCTCAGGGAAGACATAACAGAGGAAGTGGTTTTTCATGTGATCAGAAGAGGGGCTAGGTGTTAGGTACAAACGGAGTGAGGATAGAACATTTCAGAAAGGTGAAACAATATATGTAAAGGTATTAAGTGAGTCATGTTTTAAATTACTGAAGGAATGTCATTAGAACTAGAACATGAGAAGCAAAGGTGAGAGTAAAGATGAGAATGTATTGAATTCCTAAATTAACATTTTATTGTATACAGTAGGATCATGTGAGTTCAGTTAATGTGACTCTGCTGTAAATAATTAGATGCAGTTTTGTTATGATTGTCAATATCTATTTTCTCGTTCTCAAAAACTTGCTGGTAGTCAACTAGCACTAAAATAATTCCTAACACCCTATCTTGTCATGCTCCTTCAATGGAGCTATAAAATAGGGAATAATTTCCAACAGTGAAATTTATGATGTTCTGCAGTTTATCATTCCAAGAGGTTATGGTCACTGATCAATTGGACTTGTGGAAGAGAGGAGTATTAAAAATAAGAATTATATAGGAAACAAAAAAAGGATATCACAGAGGCAAATTTAATCCAAAACAAATTATTGGGAGTTTTCGTGCTTGTGTGTGCAAATCTCACTTATTACATTAATATGAAGAAAATATATCATGAATATTTATAATATATCTTGGCTTCAGCTAAGCATATCTACTAAATATAATGGTGTTAAATCTGTTCTTACTTATGCTAATTAATAATGTAAGCATCTACAAAATACATTGAAAACTTAGGTGTTAATTTTTAAAATAAGAAATTGCTTTGAATTTTCTTCAGTGATATTCTACTCTACTTATTTAGTAAATTAATAGTATTACCTATATTTTCCTTGAATCAGTACCCTTTTGAAGATATATGTGAACTTTAATTTAATTGAAAATATTATTTAAGAAACAAAACAAAATAATTTACGGCAATCTTTTCCTAATCAGAGATCCTTTATAACTTAAATGTTTAGTATACATGGCTTTACTTGTTTGCATATTTTCCAGCAAGGCAAGAATAACCCAGGTGTTAGCTTAGTCAGATCCTTTACTACCTGAAAATCTTTAATATTGAGCCCCATCCCACATCAAATGAGAGACATTTAATTCCTCTCTGACGTTTCTAAAGATTCTTGGATGTTTATTTTTTTCACGGGCATTTTTCACTCTAAATTTCTCCTCTGATCAAACTCTTGATCTCACTCACGTTCCTTCTCCTATGGCTGTTCGTACCTCTCCAAAGGACCCACCACAAATCACATACATGGAAGGTGGCAACTATTTCTTGTATCCACCAACCACTTAGAAGAGTAATGTGTGATAGATGTATGTGAACCATTCCTCCACCAGACTGGGATTTGGGATTAAAGTTCAACCTAGGAGAAAATGTTTCTTGATACTGAATAGTAAACATGCATTTTCCTTGATTAAGTCCTGAGTCATGACTCCCTGAGAGAATTTCTTAATATCCTACTTTCCTTCTCAGCTTTCTACACTCTCCCACCTCAATACATAATTTTCACTTAACTTCACCTTTCGTTCTTCATCTGCTCTAACATCATATTATTTTTGTGTATGTTATTACTGGAACAATTTATTAATCTTTTTCTCACTACCTGGCAATCCCTGCTACACCAAAAAGGTGTCATTTTTAACCACTCACTCAAGCCTCAACAAAGACAGTCACTCCTCAAGAGGAATTAATACATAAACTCTTAAGGTAGCTCTTTTTTCTCATTTCCCCAAAAGAATTTTAGGCTAATAACACAAATTATATACTCTAGGTCATAGAGTTAATATATTGAATACTGACACATTATCTTCTATATAGCAAAACAAACATGTAATTTTCTTGTTGAATATATGAATGGAAAACCTTGAACAGTTTTTACAGCATGAGAGATAATACACAAAAATCAATTTTAAAATACCCATTATTTTCAAATGTAAGAAGCATTGAATGCAATTAAAATTACATAGTATTATGCGGTACAGTGTAAATATGGCTGTGAGTCTCCACTTGCTTTCCTTTCTCACTTGTTTCATTTGCCTTTTAACATGCCCTTTGTAGTATGACTTAGCTCCTCCCAAGAGTCTGTCATCTGCTTTCTCCTGAACTGGAAAATCCTTATCAGTTTGCAAAGTTTATTCTCTCTTTTTTTCCATGCTTAATCCAGAAATCAAACAAAGCAATAAATAAATAAATAAATGAAAAAATAAAACACTCATTTTTATTAATTATTATGATTGTTGACTGCATTTCAAATATGTGGGATAAGGTAGGAATGTTGAACAGAAAATGAGTGTTCAGGAAAAATGTTACAATCGTTATAGGAGAGAGAGGCATTGCAGAAGGGAAGAGTGACTTATAAACAGATCCTTCCATTGCTCAATCAGAGGTGAGTTTGAAACTAGATTTTAAGGTTTAACTTTTATGTTTTAGCTTATATGTAAATGGATCTATATAAATTGGCTAATTATATTTGAATCCATATAATCAAAGAACTTTTGGGATAAAAAAAATTGCATGTAAGAGTATTTGAGGGACATTTACTACATAAGGGGAGTTAAGTTAGACATAGGAAAGTTTCATGAAAATTATTATGCTAAAGGAGGAGAATTATAGAAGGTGACTTTCAAAAGTAATGATTAAATCAATAATTATAATTTGACTTAATTTTACTGAAGGAATAAAATTATTCAGAAAATTGTCCTGTTAAACTAAACAAATTTGACATATTTCAAAGTTTATTAAACAACTCAGTCTAAGATGTTTATATACTGGAGATATATAAGATAACCTATATATTGTTAAAACCAGTATAAGATAACCAAGAGGGTGTTTAGCAAGAAATTGGTTAGTAGATACAAGAAGGATTAAGTTTTGTAATGGTGAACATGGTAATTATCCTAATTTGATCATCATACATTGTGCAGAGGTATTGACATCCAACTCTGTAACCCACAAATATGTATAATCGATTATGCTTTAATAAAAAGGCTTACATTCTCTCATATTTTAGATTTCAGATTCTTGTTCAGCATTTGTTTCTTTTTACACAAGATCTCAGGAATAAATGTTTCAACTAACTTATTAATAAAGTTTATGGACAAAAATCAATGTGCTTAAAAGAGGAAAACTCCATTCCTTCCTTCGTTACCCAGAGTGTGTTCTGCCAACATCTTCATTTTACCTCCTTCTTAATTGTCCTAATATCTTCTGGCCCAGCAATGCCGTTGCCTGCCTTGCTATGCTTACATCTAAGTTATTCAGAAAATAGAAACTACCAGAAAGAAATGCAGCTCAATTTCTAGTCACTGAACTTGTAAACTTAAATGAGATGCCATATTAGGTATTCTCCACATTAGGCTAAGTTATAGGTTAATAAATTGCAAAAAAAAAAAAAATGAATATGTCAAGCCTTGTAAACTTAAATGAGATGCCATATTAGGTATTCTCCACATTAGGCTAAGTTATAGGTTAATAAATTGCAAAAAAAAAAAAAAAAAAATGAATATGTCAAGCATTAAAGTTTATGATTAAATTTTTTAAAAAACATAGATGAAGGAAGTAAGCAAAAAGAATATTGGAGTGTCAGATTTATAGCAGCTGTGGGCAATATGCATGAGAGTACTTTATTATAGTAGAAGTGCATATTGAAACCTCATGGAACAGGACACATGAGTTGGTGTTTGATTTATATAGATTAAATAATATGACAATTAGTCACATATTGTATACTATAACTTTGGTTAAATTTTAGAGTTTTGCAATGTTTTATACATACATACATACATACATATATAAATATATCCTTATGAGAAAAAGAATAAAAAATGTAGAACAAGATGTATCTCATTTTTCTCTTTGGAATTTAAATGTATCTTTAAATAATGCATTCCCTATTTAAAATATTTCATATAGATAAATTACTTTCTTAAATTTAAGAACAGAATAGGCACTTATTGACTTTGATGTATCAAGATACTCATTAGAAATGCAATATTATTTAGGGCCAGCCCTGTGGCTCACTCGGAAGAGTGTGGCACTGGTAGGGCTGAGGCCGCAGGTTCGGATCCTATGTAGGGATTGCCGGTGCGCTCACTGGCTGAGCGTGGTGCAGACCACACCATGCCGAGGGTTGCTATCCTCTTACTGGTCAGATAAAAAAAAAAAGAAAAAAATAAATGCAATACTATTTAATATAGAATAAATTTAAGCTCTGATACTTAATGGTATAAAAAAATCACTAAAGGATTATTTTTCACATTAATAATTATAAGGATAATTTCAAATTTGTCAAATGACAAATTTATACATAATATATGAAAGTTATATAGATTTTTATTAATATATAAACATTAGATATTTTTATTTATATATTTATATAATAGTTTTTATATGAAAGATGTAAAGTATATCTTCTAGTAATCAAAATTTTGCACCTAAAAAAAATCAAAAAATGTTTTGTATTTAAATGGAACTGGCATGGTTAGAAACATTTGAAAATGCTACTTTCAATGTTTGCCTGGTATTTGTGTTAATTCTAGTTTCATTCATTATGTAACTCTTTTTTATGGATGAGCAAGCCTTACATACATTGTCAGCTTGTCTTGCTACACTGCCAAATGGGTTTTCCTTAAGGCAGAAAAATATATATGTTTAAAGGTACTAAAAATGGTAGATTAACCATATTAGGCATTGTCAGCTATGTGAGGGACTTTCTAATTCTATGGAGAAAAAATAGCCTTAAATATCATTACTATCTATATTAACAACTTCAAGCTATATATTAAAACATTAATCTATGCAGTGATATTTATATGTCAAATTTTCATGCCATTTACTTAATTTTCACTGAGTTATAATACAGATATTTTTAACAAAGCTCAGGTAGTATACATAAAAAGAGGTATTTTTATGATGTACATAGGAGCAGGTATTAAAAGATCTCAAATCTAATTTTGGATTTTAAATATACACATTGAACCTCTGGTTTCTTCTCCCTCAAAAGAGAAAAATGAGCAACAGAATCCTTAAAATCTCTTCTAGCTCTAATATCTTATCATTTTATTAGTACTTTAATAGTCATCTAAAGAGAGACAAACATAGTGAAGAGTAGCTCAAAATTATAGATTCATAATAGATGTTTAATCAGATTCTTTACCACTATGGATAAGCAGTAATTTTTAGAAATATGGCTTCATTGCATGTTTGAACTCAATGATTTTCAGAAATAAATTAGTATTGCTCTACTAGTAGGTGGCCTACAGGAGCCACCTCTTTGATAGGATTAGTGTCTGTGATATTTATTTTTGCAGAATGAAAATGATGGCTAGTGTCCTCTGGGTAATTTATCCTATTTAGTTAGACAATTTTCTAAGACAATAGCACAATTTTTCCACTGTTCATTACTTAAGTTTATACAAATACGTTTGTGTATTACATAATTAGCTTGATTAGTTTCCTAGACTACTCTTATTTATCCATCAACTTTTTGAATATTTCAGTTCTTGAAAGATGCTCACAGGACAATTACATGACATATTTTCAATACTGATGAAACTAAACTGATTGCATTAATTTCTGTAGGAATAGTTGTCCAGCTTTATTATTCATTAGAATCACCTGGTTTGCAGATTTCCTGAATCCATGCCTACCGAAAATTTTTTGCAGAAGCTGGGGAATCTGCACTTTAACACACCAGGCACTTCTGATGTAGGTATTGCAAGAACATTATTTAAGAAATATTGATCAATGTGAACCTATTAGCTTTTGCACACAAACACACACACACATACATATATGAAAGATATACATATATATGAGTATATTTTCACATAAAGATATCTGTATATGTGTGTATATCATTACCTATACCTCTATGTGTATAACACATATATATGCACACACATATATTTATATACATGCATCTATGCATATATACCCATATATGTGTTTCTATACCTAAAAACTATATCCACACATGCCAGTGTAGACACACACATAAATACATATACGTGTATAATGTGTAAAGTACTAGAGAGCATACAATACATACATTTTCTTTGGGAGGACTGCATCAAAAAAAAACAGTGTGTCAGATTGCTAATTATCTTTTAATACGTCTTCTCCTTTTTTTTTTTTTTTTTTTCATACAATTAGGGTTTTAGCTAGGCAATGACCACTCATAACAAGGATTACTTTTTGCTATGTGTCTTACAGCCAAGTGGCCATATAACTAAATTTTGATGAATGGGGTATAAGCAGAAGTAGAAAATGAAATAGATAATGCAGGTCAGCAACCAGAACCTTGTTTAAGAGATAGCTTATGAGTGTCCTTTGACCTTCCCTTTCCCTTGTTCTTCCTACTGTCTGGACTATAAACTTAATTGCTAAAGCTTTGACATAATATGATTGTGGGAATAAAGCCACCTACTAGTAGAGCAATAATACAAATGGATTCTGAGTGTTTGATACAGGGGTTAGGGGTGGGGTCCCATAAATGCCTTCCAAAAGGTGGGGTACCTCTACGTCCAAAATTTTACACTAAAAAAAATAATCTTTTGCCTTGTTTAAGCCTCTTGGTTTTTGTTTGTTTGCATTTCTCTTAATTTTTCTTTCATTTAGAGCTGAAGCCAATTCAAACTAACATATATTGCTTCAATCAAATCAAGGACAATCACTTGAGAAAAAGAAGTAAAAGCAGATTGACAACTGATTTTTTTTATTAGGAACAAAAATCATTTATTAATTTCACAAATGTACATGAAATATCTAAGGTGTGAAATGTTGAGATGCAAGCTCTCATTAAGATTCTGCTATTTTACTAAAGACATGCACAAATAGAAACAAAGCAAGAGAGCAAATAATTAGTAATGAGAAATCTGCAAAATCTCAAGATCATTAAAGTCATGGAAATTTACGCAAATAACAAAGTAGAGTGCATAGAAATAAAAGAGAAGACCAGACAAAGGCTGGGCAGATGCCAACATATTTAGGAAGGAAGAAGGAAGAAAAAGACCTAAAAAAATCCAAAAACATTCTCAGTGAGTAACAGAATAAGGTAGAAAAATGGACTTCACAGTAACCAAGGATAAAGGATGTTGTGGAAAAGAGGTCATGATCAACAAAGTCAAATGTTGCACATAAATGAGATAACTATTAAATTACAAACTAAGAGGTCATCGGTCATTTTGTAAAAGGAAGTTCCAGAGAAATGGTGGGACCAACTAAGTTACAGCTAATTGAAGAGTGATCGATCAGCAAGCAAAAATTTATGGTGTAGAAGAGAATTAAGAAAATTGGGGGCATGACACTCTTGAGTAGGTGAAAAGGAATAAGATCTAGCGCACAAATGGAGAAACTGACTTTAGATGAGAGCCAGCATTCATTGGAAATTTGAATGACTAAATTTATTAGTTTAAATGTACATGTTTAGCATTATTTTAACCCACTGATAAATATAAATACATGTGCAAAAATAATTTAAATAAAACAAAAGATGTTACATAACTTACTGCATTCTTAATTTGAATAAAATTAAACAGGTTTTCCTATGTTATATGATTTGACAGCTATGTTTTCACTAATATTCTCATCTTGATATCTGCATTCCCCCTTATCTGCTGTTTTGTTTCCCTTGGCTTCAGTTACCTGAGGTCAACTGCAGCCTGAAAATATTACATGGAAAATTCCAGAAATAATCTGTAAATTTTAAACTGGATATCATTCAGAGCAGCGTGATGAAATCGCTCATCATCTTGTTTTGTCTCACCTAGGATGTGCATGAATCATCCCTTTGTCCAGTGTGTCCATGCCGTAGACTCCATCACCCCTTAGTCATTCAATGGCTATCGCAGTTATCAGATCCACTGTTGTCCTACCTCAGTGTTTGTGTTCAAATAACCCTTATTTTACTTCATAATGGCCCCAAATTGCATGAGTAGTGATACTGGTCATTCAGGTATGCCAAAGAAAAGCTGTCAAGTGCGTCCTTTAGGTAAAAAGGTGAAAGCTGTTGACTCGAAGAAATAAAAAAAAAAATCATATGCTGAGGTTGCTAGATCTATGGCAAGAATGGATTTTTTATATGTAAGTCCTTTAGGTAAAAAGGTGAAAGCTGTTGACTCGAAGAAATAAAAAAAAAATCATATGCTGAGGTTGCTAGATCTATGGCAAGAATGGATTTTTTATATGTAAACTTGTTGACAGTATATTGTTATAATTGTTCTATGTTATTATTAATTATTATTGTTAATATCTTACTGTGCCTAATTTATAAACTAAACTCTATCATAGATAAGTTTGTATAGGAAACATAGTGTTTATAGGGTTCGGAACTACCTATGGTTTCAGACATCCACTGAGGGTCTTGAAACAAATCCCCCATGGATAAGGGAGGACTATTGTATTAGTTAATGTGAATTGCATTTGCTCAATTCTTCATGACAAATAACTTGCAGCTACTTTTTTCTCTCTTTCTGCAACTTCACGTCTCATCAGTTAAGAAATTTTGTCAACTTTATCTTGAAAATCCAATAACTTCTCATCACCTCCACTATTTCCTTATTTCAACAATCATAAACTCTCACCTAAAACTGAAAATAACCTCTGTTCTTCTACCTTCCCCTTCTATGGTTCATTCCCTTTAGAGCAACCACAGTGATTGTTTAAAAAATAAGTCCAATTATGTCATTACCGTGTTGAAAACTCTTCAGTGACTTTGCGTTTCACCTACAGTAAAAGCCAAAGGTGCGTCTTGATCTGTGCTCTATTAATTTTATCTTTCTTTCCTACTACTTTCACCCATGGTCCTTATTTTGTAGCCACAGTGGCCCCTTAAGTGTTCTCTAACAACACAGTTAGTCCCACTCTGCTTTATGCAGTTTACTCTAGATGTCATTTCTGCCTGGATTACTCATTGTTGAGATAACTGCTTGACTAAATCCTCTATTTCTTTTAAGACTTTGCTCAAATTTCAACTTCTCAGTTAGGTAGGCTGCTCACCCATCAACGACATTTCTGCTCTCTTGATGTCTCTAACTGTACTCCAACTTTTTTTTTCCCCTTTTCACTCTCTAGACAAAGGTTTTATTTACCTTATTTATGTTGATTAATATTTATTATCTTTCTTCCCTGGTAGAGCTTAAGTTCTACTGAAGCAGGCCTCTTTGTTGCTTTACTCATGGAAGCACTTAGAACAATGCTGTCACGTAGTAGCTACACCAGTAAGTACTTGTTGAATGAACATTGAGCAAATAGAATTTTAGTAAAACCCAAATTAAGTTTGGAAATAATTTTAAAGAGCATCTAATCTAACTCTCTGTCCCCCAGTAAGTACTTGTTGAATGAACATTGAGCAAATAGAATTCTAGTAAAACCCAAATTAAGTTTGGAAATAATTTTAAAGAGCATCTAATCTAACTCTCTGTCCAAGGCTTTGTAAATAAGGCAGTGTTTACTTTCCACCTCATTACCCCTGCCTTAGCCCCTAAGCAGATAATGGCATAGGATATTAGAGTTAAGAGAAAACTTGAATGTCACAGGAGAGGAACCTGAGATCTAAGGAGGTGACAGGACTTAGCCATTGTCATCCATCAACAGGCTCAAAGCTGAAACTAGAACACAAGCATCTTTATGCTATGCCATTTTCCCTTTTATTGTGGAAACAGTTGACATTCATCTGGTCTCAAAGTTTTACCATGCATTAATAATTGAATGGATTCATTGCATTCCTGTTGGATCATGCAGTGATGCTGCTGACTATTTTGTAATAAATAAGAACTTAATGATTTAGCATACACAGCTTGCAAGTGAGGCACTGGCTAACTGTTAATATCCTCTGTGCTGCATAATTGTTGGGTTGGCTTTTTCTGTGTTGCTAAAATCAAACATTAAGACTTGCCTCACGGTCTGAACTTCAGGAACAATACTGTAATGCACAGTAGCTAGTGCTAAGTTACCAGAGTCCGAATGAGGGATCTGAACTTAAAGAAACCATCTGTAATTTTAATCAAAAGAACATGAATGTCTCCCCATTTACATTTCTCTTTTGAATTCTATTATGAATTAAACATGTTATATGATCAATGCATACTTATAAGGAAGAACCCTTAATATAATGCCACCTGAAATAAAATGTGTCATTTTAATGACCTATCTTTCAAAAGGATGAGAACATTAAGGATTTAAAGAGATTAGAGGGCCAGAATTAGACATAAAAGCGGTATTTTAATTATTCACAGATCATTTCATAAATTAATTCTTTGAGTAATACAATTTAAAAGGAATAGTATTTCATGGTATTTAAGTGACTGTATATAATACTATTTACTGAAACTATGTATCTTTAACTTGGCATTTATAGAAATATAGTCTGAACATTGTATCACTTTCTTGCAACATGCCAAATTACCTGATTGCTGATATATTGTATAACAAAGAATTTGAAACGTCTACCTAAACATTTACTGTAACATCAATTCTTTTAAAAAACAGTAAAAGAAATGAATTTTTAGTTGCTATTTTCTTCCTGTCGAAGAAAGAAATAAGTAAAGTAATACAGTGTAATTTAAAGGAGAAAATGGAGAGAAGAGAAATATATGGATCTGTTGCTATTTATTGGACAAACTATATTGTTTTAACAACTCTGATTGACAAGAAAACATATAAATCATTATTATGAATGTTTAATATGAAATGAAAAAGTGACTATATGAACATAATGGGGTATTATGATCCACAGAGTAAATGTATTAGATTTAGTTTCTAGAGTTCAGTGGTAGCAATGAAACTGGTGCTACAAAACTATGTTTCTAATTTACTTCATTATATTTAGTAGTCATATTTAAAACTGCCATTTTAATGGGATCACTTATGTACCAAATTATATTATAATTATTGGAAAATTCATGGCATTATCATCCACCTTGATACGACTCAAATATGAATATGTAGAAGTGACAATTTATTAAACAATAGTTTTTAAATTCTCTAACATTTTAAACCAGGATTCTGCTGTTGAGTACTGAGGGCCCAAAGATAGAGGGGAAAAAAAATCTAGATATAGTTAATGGTGTTACTTTTGTCATATCTTGAAAGGTAGACTTTACTATGAAAGAAACACTTAGTACTTTTGCTGAAACACAGCCAACTGTTTGTTTTTTGCTTTTTTTTTTTCAGCATTTAGCTAGTGTCCTTTCAGCAGCAGACCACAATGTTGTCTACTATTTTTTCTTCACATTCCTATTTCCTTGTCTATGTTGATACCTTATTCCCTAAGATTTCTTCCTACCACTCTGATTTCACTCCTTCAGTTTCATTTGCTGGATCATCCTTCTAAGCCTGAGCCTGATATGTTTTTGATCCTCAGATTCAGTCAAAGTCCCCCTTGTCTTCTCATTCCATTCTATTTCTACTGAGCCAATTTTATTGATGCCTGTTGTTTCAATTACCATCAATATCAACTACATATCACTGTTATGAATCTACTCTGAGTTCCATAATCATATAGATAGATTTAGTTATCTATTGGGAGGCTTCAATAGTATGTCTCAAAGAGACTTCATACTAAGTGTGTATAAAACAAGTCTCAGGATTCGTAGGGTTCCCATTCCAAACTTGACCTGCTTTCAACACTTTCCAACTCAGTAAATATCACTATTGCTGACACCATTTGTTCAAGTCAGAAAACCAGGTCTTATTTTAATAGCTTCTTTATCACTCCCCAATTCATTATAGCGTTCTGGTTATAACTCCTAAATATCTCTCAACTCAATCTACTTCTTTATCTCCTTAATATGACTCTAATCCAAGCTACAATGATATCTTATTGGATTACTGCAATCACCTCTTAAGTGATCTTCCTACAGCTAATTGAGCCCCACTTCAATCTCTACAATTTAGTAAGAAAATCATTAAAAACATTCAAACCTCTTCATGTAATTGTTTTGGATAAATTCCCACTCTTCTTAGGCAATCTTTACGTGGCTTAAAAAGTCCTTGCTATTCTAGTGTTTACCTAGTTCTTCATTTCACCAGTGTCATCTTATTTTTTTTTCCCTCTCAGTTACTGACTCATAATCTAATTAATGACAGTAGATACAATTTTTTATTTTTATTTTTATTTTTTTATTGTAACTTCTCAATATACATTGTAGTTGATTTTCATGTCCCTTTACCGGTTCCTCTTTCCCCCCTCCTTTTCTTCCCTCACCCCCACTACATCATACCTGTTTACTTGTCTTAACAAGTTCAAGGAATTGTTGTGATTATTGTGTCTTCTTCCCCCACCCTTTGTATATTTATTTATTTATTTTTAGCTCCCACAAATAAGTGAGAACATGTGGTATTTTCACTTGTCTTAACAAGTTCAAGGAATTGTTGTGATTATTGTGTCTTCTCCCCCCATCCTTTGTATATTTATTTATTTATTTTTAGCTCCCACAAATAAGTGAGAACATGTGGTATTTCTCATTCTGTGCCTGACTTGTTTCACTTCACATAATTTTCTCTAAGTCCATCCATGTTGTTGTGAATGGTAGCATTTCATTCTTTTTTATAGCAGAGTAGTATTCTATTGTGTAGATATATCACAGTTTCCTTATCCACTCATCTGATGATGGACATTTGGGCTGTTCCAGTTTTTAAAATTTTATAAGGTACCATTTTATTTTTAAAATATTATATCCTAAAAACATGTTCTGAACACTCTGCAGTTTTCATAAAACTATATCTGAGTCTCTAAAAAAGCAGGTTATACTCACCGAGATGATGGTGTTTAGTTTTTACTTTCAGATAACAGAGTACTTAAAAGTTATATCTACATAAACAAAGTTAAATTACTTTCAAAACTACTCAATTAATTAGAAAGGAATCACCAAGTATGGACTAACATCCTGAGGAACACAACTGTAGATTACAATAGCACATGTTTTATTTACTTACACAAGTTGCAATAAAGTCAAAGATTACTTTCCACTGAACTAGTAATAAAAGAATACTGATGGAAAGTTTCATATTCCAAAATTTCAGTATATTTGCCATTTCAGTACCTTCAAATCCAAAAAATATCTCTGAGATCTGACAACTGCCCCTTATAACTTTTCTGTAACTATAAGGTCCTTTACCTATCCAAACCTTTAAAGGTCCACATACATTTATTCTTTGCTGCCCAGTTTGCTTTAGACAATGACATCAATAATAAGCTAATAAAAAATATCTACTTACCATATTGTAGGTGGCTCAGAACCTTCTATTTCTAAGTAATCATATTTTTCTTCCATTTGGAAATCCGTAAATATGAGTGAAATTGTGTCCCCAGGCTCTGCTACAATGGTCCAAGTGCAATCAGCATTGTTATGGTACTCATTAGGAAAACTAGGGCTGGATATGATGCCACTGGATCCTCTCATTGTTCCCCCGCAAGCATCTTCAGCTATTAAAAACAATGGAAAAGTATTCAGTTGTGAGTTACTAAAAGAAATACAGTTAAAGCTACTCAACATTTCTGGATAAAATAACAGTCCAAATGTTGTAATTATCAAGTGCATAGTATACTAACAGAGACTAAATAAAATGAGAAGTCTATGAAAAATTTGTAAGCACATATATAAATGTAAACTGTATCTTGACAACTTTATAACCATTTCTCAAAATAGCAATGAAGTAAAAATCTATGCTTAAAATTACATCTTAGAATAATAGAACCAAGATTTTCTTTTCATGTTTAAGAGATAAAGTGAGTAAAACAAAGGAAATATGTTTCTTAAAGTCTGTGATGGGAACTCTTTAATTATTTTCTGCATTTTTGTTGATGGCAGAATTATTTTTTAATATAGGTATGCAGAAAGTAAAGACGTGATTTAATAGACAATTTATTAGAGTTCACATCCATGGTATGTTTCAAAACCTATTGATAAATATTTGTAGGAATGCAATTCAAATAAAAGCATATCATGTATCCAGGACACTTAATTTACAAAGAAACAATACAGGAACTAATATATCTTCAAGAATATATTTCCTGTGACTCCAGCAAACAACGTAAATGTCATTTACTAAGTTTTCATATAATATATGTATGCAAAATATTATAAAAAACTTGTCAATTAACCTTGCATTTGGATCTATAACTCTACTTTTTCAAATAGGGGTCATACCGTACTTCTAGAAGAGTGGTTATATGAGCAGCTATGTTTAGTATGGAAATATAAGGGACTGTTTTATAAAGGAATTAAAGCGGTAACATTTGACTTATTATAATATTTTTAGACCAGTGAAGCTAATAGGTTGCAAATTTAGTTGTTCAATAAACTATGTCATGATTTATGTTGTTGCCTTGACCCACTCAAGGAATTCCTTCAGTTCAAGTCATTGAGGAAAAATCTGGCTCCATAAAGGACCAATTATTATTCGATATGATGGATAGCTCTAGAACTTTAATAAACAGATATTAGCAGCATCTTTCTATTTAACTCCATGATCAGCAGAGAATAACATTTTTTTTGTTGTTATTGGGACCAACTTTATTACTATATTGTATGCATCAAATAGCATTGGCTTTTTTTCTGCCACACTCTTTATTAATTTAACTCTATAATCCATACATTGAAAGCATAAATATATTCCTCTTACAAGATATTTAACTATCATCACACGGTATTGTAAATATATATATTTTTAATATCCATAGCATGCCCTCTCTGTTTTTAGTTTGTAAGATAATTAGAATGAATTAGTGATCCTGTCTAGACCATGAAGCATATTACCAAAACAATTTTCTTGACAGAACACACAATGCCACGGTATTGTAAATATATATATTTTTAATATCCATAGCATGCCCTCTCTGTTTTTAGTTTGTAAGATAATTAGAATGAATTAATGATCCTGTCTAGACCATGAAGCATATTACCAAAACAATTTTCTTGACAGAACACACAATGCCCTCCATTCCGTAACCTTCTAGTAAGCTTTCCCTGCTCCCTGGTACCCCGCCCACCAAACACTTCTATTCTTTCCCTTCTTAGTACTTAACCAAGGTTGAATACTACATTGGAAATAAATATTACACGAGCATATTTTCCTGGTCTAACTGGCCCACAATCTATTTAAACCAGCTCTGTGATCTTTTTATTTTTCTGTTTCTACATAAAATCTGAGGCAGACACCAAACATTTGGTTCACATGCAGATTAAAGAAAAAAATTCCTCCAGCTAAGAGTATATTTTAATACTTCTCACCACAAAAATGTTAAGTATGTGTTACTTATAAGTATAGACACTGTTAGCCACTGTTATTTGTAAGTCACTGTTACTTATATAGTCGCTGTTAGTTATAAGCATAGTCATTTGTAAATATGGTCACTGTTAGGTGATTATAATTTTAAAAAAATATTGTTTATTTTCAAATAGTCAGAGAGAAGATTTTTAATATTACCAACACAAAGAACTAATAAATGTTTGAGGTGATGGATATGCTAATTACCTTGATTTGATCATTACACAATGTATACATGTATCAAAATATCACTCTATACCCCCTAAATATGTACAATTATATGTTTATTAAAAAAACTTAAAGGTAGGCAAAACTAAACATTAACTTAGGGATACACACATAAGATAAAGTAATAAAGAAAATCCAGGGAATAATTAACATGAAAATCAGGATGTTAGTTACTTTGGGAAACAGATAGGGTCAGAAATAGATGGTGCTGGGATCAGCAAGTGGCCCATAGGGGCTTTGAAGGTACTGGTGGGGACACAAGGATTCATTTTATTATGGTTGCTATTTAAATTATTTTATACATACATACATACATACATATAAATATATATACATATATAATTCTCCAGTTTAGAAAGCATATTTTTAAATGTCTCACCACACACACAAAAAAGGTAGGTATGTGAGGTAATGCATGTAAATTAGCTAAATCTACTATTCCACAAAGTCAACATATTTCAAAACATCAAATTATATACGATAAATATATACAATTTTTATTTTTCAATTTAAAATAACAAATTAATTA
>NW_007735013.1:26976-28417 GCF_000696425.1 Galeopterus variegatus
CACAAGGATTCATTTTATTATGGTTGCTATTTAAATTATTTTATACATACATACATACATACATATAAATATATATACATATATAATTCTCCAGTTTAGAAAGCATATTTTTAAATGTCTCACCACAAAAAAAAAAGGTAGGTATGTGAGGTAATGCATGTAAATTAGCTAAATCTACTATTCCACAAAGTCAACATATTTCAAAACATCAAATTATATACGATAAATATATACAATTTTTATTTTTCAATTTAAAATAACAAATTAATTAATTTTTAAAAACCTCAATCCATCAGTCAATATGTTCAGTAATGGATACTCATAAAGAAATCAACTTCATTTTGGTTAAGCTTGTTTGTTTCCCTTGCTCGGACTGTGGTAGATGGCGCAGGGATGAGGCCAAGAATGGGGTCTTCTTTCTTGTTTTCCCTGCTACCTTATCAGTTCATCCTCCTTTCTCACTGAGGTCTCTATGATCCTTCTGGAGTTGCAAGTATAAAAGTTTGAGGGACATGCATCGTCTTATTTGCCTTGCACTGATTTGGCACCAGCTTCCATGGGCTTCAGCAGATGATTAAAGAAAGATGGTTCTTTTGCTCACAGGCCCTTTCATAGGATCCTCAGAGGTTCCCCCAACAGTCCTCTTGCTGTGAGTGAGTGTGTTTCTTTGGCTGGCTGCTTACATTTCTGTTTCATACCATGGAACTGTACATTTCCATCTTCTTTCCAACTATGTCTCGTCAACTTTCTAGGTGGGCCTCGGGCAGGATCTAAGACAATGTGAATTGAGAATTCCCTCACAGAAATTCTGCATTTGGTCAAATAAAAATATGCCCATTTATTTATTATCTGTGGAAATGCATTTTCTTCCAAGATGCAGCGCTCTGTGTGTGCAATAGACATTTAAATATTTCAGCCATCATTTTAATTAGCTTCACGGCATACAAATCAATTTCTCTATGCCATCTCCTTGAATTCACTCAATCTAGATTAACAGCAAGGAGAAATTACTACAAACTTCTGACACATGGAATGAAGAGCAACTCAAAAAACAGCTTAAGTGAAGGAAATTCTTATTTTACAGTGAAATAATTTCAACCCAAATTTTTAACTGACTTTTACTTGTAAACAAGGACAGAAACTCAGTTTCTCCAGCATTCAAACTGATATTCCTACCAATTTTTGTAATAATTTCTATGTGAGTCACTTCTGTTTGATCTCTCTATTACAACAGACATTCATAGAATCAGTACCTGATAAAAATGTCAAAAAGGTAAACTGCGTTTCAGTAAATGTTAGATACAAAACATTTTGACTTGGTGGTGCTCCCTAAATGCTAGAACATAGTATTGTGGTTTGCCTGAATTAAATACAATATTTATAAAAAACAATATATTTTCTGCAGTCATGAATGCTTTAGGAGGATGTATTAACTGAATAA
>NW_007735013.1:28795-30732 GCF_000696425.1 Galeopterus variegatus
AATTGTATTTTACAGCAGAGTTAGAACAACTAAAGTCTGCATTTGAACAAACTATGGGACTGGAATCTAGTGATGTGCTCTTTTTGCTAAGTACCATTGCTTGGTTTCTGGTCAATATGAGTTAGTATATATTCTGTTAATGACAGGATAGAGACCTTTATTAATATCACTCCGTCTAGGTCTCTGAGTTTGCCTGTTTGATAAATATTGTCTGCAACATCGTGTCTGAAAATTTACAGAAATGACACTGCTCACAGAAGGCTATTCCATAGAACCATTTTTTAAAGCAACTCAAAATAAACATAGGATCATATAGATTATTTGTATAAACTATTTGTGAAATTTAAAGCTTATTTATTTGGTCTTTTCAAAAGTATTCATTGAGATCTACAAATTCCACAAGGAACCGAGTAAGTTTCTCCTGTCACAATGATGATCAAAAGTTATCATGACCCCAGTCCTCATGGAGTATTCTGTCTAGTAGAGAGTCAGGCATGACTAAGTGAATGACAAAATAAACACATAAAATTGCAGTTTTTGCAGGTACCATGAAAAAACCCCCCAAAATTTAGTACTAAATATGATTTAGAATGTGTGAGAGGTTTGAACTAGTTAGGGAATTTGGGAAGAATTCCAAGGACACAATGCTGGATCAGAAACCCAAAGCATGCATAATAGTCACTGACTAGGTAAAAAGCAGAGGGAAGAGTGTTCCAGAGGGTTCACTGACACTTTCAGTGGAGGGAAATGGGCGTGTGTGCTAGACCCAAGAGGGTGAGAAGCTATGTGGTACAAAATGCAATTGGAAGAACAGGTAAGGGCTAGACCTTGTAGGACCTTACTGACAATACTGTGGAATTCACTCAGAGCAATGGAAAGTTATTGGAGGGTTTTCCGTAGAAAGATGACATGATTGGTTTGGGGTTTTGAAAAGATCCTCTAGCTGCCCTGTGAGGTGAGAGAGGAACGATCATATATTTGATGCAGATCAGAAGGATGAATTAAGAGTCCAGGCAAATTTTGTATCATTTATTGCTTCCTAAAGATGGATCATATCTTATTTATTCAGTATGTTAACATATTTTTATCCCACTGTCTTCAAAAGATAATTTTGGTTTTTATAAGCATGTCAGGAGAAATAGCATCATGGCAAAATAAATGAGGAAACCCCTTTTAGGCCGACATTTAAGAACAATATTTTTTCACCTAAATAGTAAAACAATGCCATTAAATAACTTAGACTTCCCTAGAGGTTAGCTAGAAGTTATGATGGCTTCAAAATGTGGTTACTTAATATATAAGAAAACACATTTTATGATAAAATGGTTGATGATTTCTCTACTCTTGTTCCAAGAAAAGTGTACAGGATTTAAGATTTAAAGTGGGTTTGCTTTTTATATATGTGTATACATGCACATACAGATAGGCCAGATGTTGGCAAACTCTATATTAAGAAGTTACAAAGTCAGTCAGTTGTAAAACATAGAGAAAACTACTAATTCAGCCAATAAGATTAACAAGGATAATGCGCACTGTTAAAAATAAGGGTAAATAGGGCCAACCCTCACTTGGGAGGGCGTGGTGCTGACAACAACAAGTCAAGGGTTAAGATCCCTTACCAGTCATCTTTTAAAAATAAATAAATAAATAAAGATAAAAAAAATATTAATTCTTTTGGAGTTTGAACTTATTCCAATTTTCTGGATAAATACTTTTTATTCCCTCTTAAGTTCTTAATGTAATGAAGGCTATTGATAAAAACCTTGGATGTTAAATTTAAAATGTTATTAAATCTAATTTGAATTGTTTAGAATATCATAATATAAATCTACAATCAAATAACACCTATTTCTATACTTTAAAATAATTAAACTTAAGTAAATTTGATAATGTTATTTTATCTCTTACCTATACAGCAAGGAGAAAAGTAAAAAAAA
>NW_007735013.1:31058-37764 GCF_000696425.1 Galeopterus variegatus
AAAAAAAGTGAATTTTCAGTGATTATGAAGGAAAATTGAACAGTTCTCATTATTTTCATTTCTCAGTCTATCTGCTTTCATACAAAAACAGATAAAATCAGAGAGAAAAAGATTTATAACAGTTCCAAGAAAAATATTCACCATTCATCAAGATGAACAACTCTGGCAGGTACAAAAGCTAAGTATAATCACATCACAGCATTGAAGGTTTATTCTTGAATACGCAATTATGTTTTCAAGTAAATTTTTATTTCCGTACATGAATTTCCGTTTACCTTCCTAAGAGGCATATTGAGAAAATGAAAGAGTTAGTTAATGCACTAAGGAAAAGTAAGTAATTAATAAATTTGTGAAGGGGGGTTTCTTTTTCGTTTTTTCTTTTCTTTTTTTTTTTTTTTTTTTACATTCATCTTGGACTAATTCTCAGAATCTCTAAATAAGAAAAAAATATACAATATAATGTAAATAGATTTGGAGAAAAAATTAAATTAAAGAGCAGAGATGATAGATCAACAGGGAAGAAATTTACATCATTGCCTTAAAAAATAATTAAAACTGAGCAAAATATATGAAATAGTTCTTTTAAAACATTAGATTAAGGCCACACAGAACTGTAAGCACAGGGAGAACAGGAACAAAGAGGAAGAGCCCCATAATAACCTGGCTTCTCTCTGTAGACACATTCTGGACCATGGCACAAGGAATGGGATTACAAGTAGAGTATGCTGTTCTCCCTGAGATGAATAGACAGAAGTCAGGGAGCATGAGGTGCCTGTGAGCTGAAGACAGTGTTCCACAGAGGAGAAAGTTCTGCAGAAAAAGAACTAAAAAAATCTTCCTGGGGATCTCCTGAGTGTTTGCAAAATACTGATGAATGCATGAAATTCCATGAAGTCAGGCNATCACATCACAGCATTGAAGGTTTATTCTTGAATACGCAATTATGTTTTCAAGTAAATTTTCATTTCCATACATGAATTTCCGTTTACCTTCCTAAGAGACATATTGAGAAAATGAAAGTGTTAGTTAATGCACTAAGGAAAAGTAATTAATAAATTTGTGAGGGGGGGTTTCTTTTTCGTTTTTTCTTTTCTTTTTTTCTTTTTTTTACATTCATCTTCGACTAATTCTCAGAATCTCTAAATAAGAAAAAAATATACAATATAATGTAAATAGATTTGGAGAAAAAATTAAAGAGCAGAGATGATAGATCAACAGGGAAGAAATTTACATCATTGCCTTAAAAATAATTAAAACTGAGCAAAATATATGAAATAGTTCTTTTCAAACATTAGATTAAGGCCACACAGAACTGTAAGCACAGGGAGAACAAGAACAAAGAGGAAGAGCCCCATAATAACCTGGCTTTTCTCTGTAGACACATTCTGGACCATGGCACAAGGAATGGGATTACAAGTAGAGTATGCTGTTCTTCCTGAGATGAATAGACAGAGGTCAGGGAGCATGAGGTGCCTGTGAGTTGAAGACAGTGTTCCACAGAGGAGAAAGTTCTGCAGAAAAAGAACTAAAAAAATCTTCATGGGGATCTCCTGAGTGTTTGCAAAATACTGATGAATGCATGAAATTCCATGAAGTCAGGCAAAGAGAGACCAGGTATTTGTAAACTGAGTGGTTCCAAAGAGCACACAGGGCTGGAAATTGTTCAAGTACCACCTGCTAGAGTGGCAGGCCTTCTTTAAACAACCGGACTTTTCTGTTGAAGTCTCAGAAGGGATGTACTTCAGTAGAAAGACTAAACTCTGCCTATAATAAAGACCAGTCTAACACTGATCTAGTAAAGCTCAAAAGCTTTGAAACACATCTCAAAGGACACAAGCTGGAACAAATTTAACTTTACTACATACCAGAAAAAAGCCTAATATTTTTTAAAAGATGATAATTAAATATAGACACTCAATAAGTTAAAATTCATAATGTTCAACATCTAGTAAAAAATCACTATCCATATCAAGAAACATAAAGAAATGACCTATAAACAAGAGAAAAATCATTAGAAAAAGACTAAAAATGTGAAGATGATGGAAAATAATCAAATATGAATATTACAAAGCTACACTAATCAAACAATGAAGAATTAAAATAAGTATAGAAGAATTAACCAATAGAACATAATAAAGAATTCAGAAAAAGACTCATAGATATTTAAACATTTGATATATGACAAAAGTAGCACTGTAGAGCAATGGTGGCAAAGCATCTTTATGATAAATGGTGCTGAGTCAATGATGTTTCCATACAAAACAGTAAATTCCAGAGGGGCCATGGATCTGAATATGAAAGGTGGAACGATATGCCTTCTAAAACATAGCATAAGACAATATCTTCATGACCTTTAAATTGACAGTTTTCTTATGCAGGTACATTTCACTACAATAAAATTAGGAATTTCTAATCCTTCAGTGATTCCACTAAGAGAGTCCAGGCACAGAGTGGAAGAGTATTTTCAATACATATAGGTTATCCAAAAAATACAAATAATTCCTACAAATCAATAAGGAAAAGGCAGGCAACCTAATAGAAAAATGGACAAGAGACTTGACTATGCACTTTGCAACAGAGGATGGACAAATCGCCAAATTGTTTAATGTTTCTATTCATTTACCTCCCATTCATCCCTCAATGTAATAGGCATTTTCCAATTATACTCTGCTTTACTATAAAGCCTTTGACCTTCAACATACATAATTTGTTCTTGAAATGTATTTGGCAACTCATCTCATCTTTCTACCATGTTTTGACTTCTTGTTCCATTTTTCATACTATTTCTATGTTTTTGAATAGTGATGTGTTCTTTGGTATTCTCTTTCTACTATATTCCATAGATGGTTCATATATCAGAATCCAATTCGATGATCAATTTAAATAATTACATTTACTTATTGGTTCATTTCATATTTTAGTCAACAAATTCATAAGAGCCCTCTACCATATGTCAGCTTTTAAAAAATAGTAGAGAGATGATATGAGCAAAAAGGCAAGGCACGATCCCTGCCTTATAGAGTTTACAATCTAGAAGGAGAGAAATATTTTCAATACTCAAGCTGAAAAAAGACTCTGCCATCAACATGTGGTCTCTGAGGTCATCCAAGGCCACACCATCCCAGATAGCAGGAGAAGAAAAAGTGTGAGTGATCTTATGGGAGATTTATATGGGCAAAGCTTGCAACTGTATCTAGGTTTCACACTTCCTATTTTGTTTATAAAGTATCCTATTTAAACTATTTTCTTATAGCAGCCCCAATGAACTGTGACACCTATTATAATTTACTCTCTACAAGGAATGATGATTAATTTAAATAATTACATTTACTTATTGGTTCATTTCATATTTTAGTCAACAAATTCATAAGAACCCTCTACCATATGTCAGCTTTTAAAAAATAGTAGAGAGATGATATGAGCAAAAAGGCAAGGCACGATCCCTGCCTTATAGAGTTTACAATCTAGAAGGAGAGAATTATTTTCAATACTCAAGCTGAAAAAGACTCTGCCATCAACATGTGGTCTCTGAGGTCATCCAAGGCCACACCATCCCAGATAGCAGGAGAAGAAAAAATGTGAGTGATCTTATGGGAGATTTATATGGGCAAAGCTTGCAACTGTATCTAGGTTTCACACTTCCTATTTTGTTTATAAAGTATCCTATTTAAAGTATTTTCTTATAGCAGCCCCAATGAACTGTGACACCTATTATAATTTACTCTCTACAAGGAAGCCTAGAGTATATTTGAAATGTGGAAATAGGATCATGTCAGACATACTGTCTTGTTTATAACATTCTAATGGCTTTCTTGAATTTGTGATAACACAATTGTCCTTACCATGGCTTTAAATAACCTTAATCCACAGACTTTTCACTAAAATGGTACTATCTACATATGGCAGGAGCTACAAGAACAAGATGGGTCATCCAACCTGCAGTGGATATTAGATGGGTATGTAATAAATCTTTATTGGATTAAATAATTAGGATGCCAAGGTTTCTTCATTATTGCAGTATGGGCTGATAATTGTATAGAAATAAAAATCCCTCTCATTAGAATTCATTATATCAAGTGAATTTTTGTTTTTGTTTTTAAATTTCAAAGAATAAGAAATTCCCATTTTAGGATTTATATTCTATGCATGTTTGAGTAGTTTCCTCTCCGTTCTACTTCACATGCCAGGTCACTAAACAATCATTCATATCTTTTGTTTATTTCAACAAATTTCATGTTTTATGACATCCTAAATTTAAAAGTTTGAGCCTAGTTTACTAGAAAATTAAAAATTTGTGTGTGCCTGTTCATTTATTATATGGAAGTGACTATGCTATCAATTTTAAATATGTATAAATATTGTCTATTTCTTTCTACATGTTTTGCTGATTCAGTTATCCATGCTCCGTCATTTCTCAACAGGACAAAATCGATATCCTATCAACTTTAACTTGTCTAATTACAAAGTATTCTCTACAGGGAAGTCGTTGAGTATTATTTAAGTAGAAGTTAGATCATGTCACACACAATCTCTTGTTCGTAACATTCTAAGGCTTTCCTTGAATTTGGAATAAAACCAGTGTCCTTACCGTGTCCTTAAGTGATCTTAATCCACAGACTTCCCAGTAAACTCAAACTACACTGCTCGTTTTTCATTTTCTTAAATTAAAAAAAAAAAGCTCCTTCCAACTTTAGAATCATTGTTGGTCCTGGTGCTGGTGGCTTCTTCCCCAAGGTCTTTCCATGGCTGGCTCTATGATGTTATTCCATTATAAACAGTAAGGCCTTCCTTGACTAATAACTAGACCAGCTAAAACCATCCCTCCATCAGTCTCTATCACATCAACCTATTATATTTACTTCATTCAATTTATCACCATCTAGTAGTTTCTTGTTGTTATTATTTTCTAATTTACCTCTAGAATATAAATGTCATGAAATCTTGACTTTAGTTCTAATACATTACTAATATGTTAGTCACAGAGTTACCTCAACTACCTAAAACAGGGCTTACTTAGAGTAGGTATCTAAGGAATGTATTATCTGAGTAAATATATACATATATATATTTATATACTTATACATATATATGTATATATTTACTCATATATATATATAAATTTAAATATATATATACAAATATATATATATTTATTTATATATTTACTCAGATAATTAATATATATATATTTATATACATATATATTTAACTTTTTATTATGTTAATAAAATTTCTTGGATAATTATTTGAGAGGCAGTAATGTTGAGCTTAAAAGTGGGTGCTCTAGAATCAGAGAAGCCTAGGGACAAATCTGACACTAACACATAGTGTGACCTAAATCAATTTACTTAAACTTCTTCTGGGTTGGTTTCTTATTTGTAAAATCATTATTTTGAAAGTGCATGTTTATTCACTTAAATGTTGCCAGCTGTCGCTCAGTTACAGATTTCTGTCTTCTTTATCTGTATCCTAGTTCTATTTTTGTAGGTGAGGAGAAGGTTGATGGCACAATTGACTTGTTATTCCTCTGGCAAAATTGCCACAGCAGGAGTACTGAGAAGGCAGTCTCAGGCCCATAGACTTCATTTCACTCTTGCCATCACTGCTACTTAAATGACAGGTTCACTGCTGCTGTTTGCTTCTTGTTTTCTGTTACAAAATAGAGTAGTGAGACAAGAATAGAGAGTGAGAGGAAAAAAGTAGCAAACCATTGTCCATGAAATGCCAGGTGAGAAAGGAAGAGTATGAGAGCACTTTTAGTGTAATTTGAGGGGTTCTGCAGAGCCTGATTGCTTAAAAATAAGCTTTCTTTCATTTGGCTCCTGAATTCTATATTTTAAGTATCAGTTTGCTTTTGAACCTATTTCTCCTTGATGGACTTCAGGAGGAAGCAGATGTTTAATGAAACATAAAATAGACTAGACAATTTTGGTAAATAGTGGTTCTATTTATTGTGTACATAAAAGCACTGTTCTGAGCTTTAAAATGATTCATCAAATTTAATCCTAATAATAACTCTAAGAGAAAAACTGAACAAAATAAAATAATTTTTCCCATTTTATGAGAGAAAATTGAGGCACAGAAAGGTCAGTAATTTTCCTGAGGTCATGCAGTTAAAAGGTGGTAAAGCCAAGTTTCAAAGGAAGCCATCTAAGAAAGTAGCCTTAATCACTGAATACAATGAAGTTTGATATTAAAAAAAAAAAGAAGTAGAAAAAGTCAAGAATAGAGCACATCAGCGTACACAGTGGTAGAGATGACAGGGAAATAGAAGGAGATATTCAAAGGAGCAAAGGAAACCTAACATAAGAAATACAATAAAAGCATTGCCCTCTTTAGTTTTTCTAGAAAATCCCTCCTGACTAGACCAAAGCATGCATAACAACCATAACCAGAGTTCTTAACAAATTTCTATAGGCAAAATAAATATACAGTGCAGTGCAAAATTTCATATTAGGTATAATGGGAATGCAGAATACATACTAAATTTTAGATTTGTTCGGTTAGTAAATTGTAATTACAGCATTACTGATTTATGAATATAAAAATATCATTACAATATTTCTATTGCATTTTTATATTATTACACTGGATTGTTTCTCTCAAAAATACGGGATTAGAGAAAGAGTGTTAAACTTTTATTTAAGTTATTAAATAATTCAGATAAGATGTCATATTCATTACATAAATGGAAAGGATTTTTTTT
>NW_007735013.1:39195-41088 GCF_000696425.1 Galeopterus variegatus
AACATATTGAAATATTTCCATTTCATTAACAATTGTAAGCTTCCCACTTGCATCAATACATTCATTTTTTTCTTCTAAAATTAAATGACTTGAATAAATCTTGTCCTTCAATAGCAGGTTTTTTGTCCATGTTTTATTGTTTATTCTAAACTTTGTATAAATACATGCACATTCTGAGCAACAATGATCAACATGTATTTTCATTTTCAGGTTGTGTTAATATGATTGTTCTTTATTCTTTTTTTTTCTTTTTCTCTTTTTTTTCTTTTTCTGGTGGTGATGTAATCCATGATTATTTGATGAAATGAAATGAAATGAATTGAAACTATGGAGATCATTATTATAGAATTTTTGTTCATGATTGCTCTTTAGTTGTAATGCAACTTCCTGTGNAGATCATTATTATAGAATTTTTGTTCATGATTGCTCTTTAGTTGTAATGCAACTTCCTGTGCCAAAACAAGAAGGTTTTAAAAATATATACATGTAAATGTGTTGGTCTAAGTTAGAATTCTTTCTGATCAATTTTAAAATTCAGTTATGAATAAATAAAATGATAATTCTAATACCTCTAATTAAGGACTTACGCTATATGTAAAAGTAAACAGTGTTTTGATTTATACAGTAAGTAATTTCAGCTCCAATCTTGTGCAAGGTATTACTGTATAAGATTCAAATTAACAAAGCTTGCTATAGCAAAATACACTTATCAAAAATTATAGTTAATCAGAAGCCCAGCTGTAGATTTTGAGCTGTGTATTGTTCATCCAAAACCTTGCCACCTAGAACTTATGTGGGTCACCTTTTCAGTATGTCAGTTGCCATGTGGTTAAGGAATACAAACTAAGGTTTATGGAGTGCAAGGCCAATTATAACAGGGAAGGTAAGTCCAAAGCCAATTGTAAATGAGTTTTGGATACTCAGCCCTTTTGGATAATTTCTCTCTTGGCATGATAAAAGAAAACTTGGCTGCATAGTCATATAAGAGGTGAACAGGGGTATAAGAAACCCAAATTTGCATGCAGGGCCCCAGGAATAGCAACACTTAGATTTTTCTAAGTGGTTAATTTTAGCATTCATCCAAATGTCAGTTAGCCACTTAGGTGGAGCTGTACTTTAAATTATGTCCAAAGGCTTTTTTATACAGTGTTAACATTTGCATAAACCAGATTTTTTGTGCCTTATGTTTCCAAATCAATTTAGCTTTGTGTGCTAATATTTTACTGTAGCCCTGGAGATAAAGAAGCGTGCAGGTCAGCCATGTGTGCCACTAAATCCCCAAAGGAAACCTCCACTAAAAACCAAAAGATTGACACCAGACAAGATTAGCAAAAGAATTAGTCATGCACAATCAACTGTGTTAAATACTGGGGAAAAAAAACATCTGCTTCTCTTGTCCTTCAGGAAAAGGCATCAGGGTGGAGTGTTAACGCTTCCAGGGTATGTTATTATGTGCTTCTGAGTATACCATTGTTTTCTATGAAGATGGATTTGTTACAACCATTACTGCTACTTTAAATGCGACTAATGAGGTGGATAAGTAAAAGCTTCAATGCCCTGTGCTATTTAATCCCAGACCTGACTCACAGACTGTTCTCCCCAAGGAATAAACAGTTTAGTCTCTTTCTCATTCTAAATCTGAAGAAACCTGGGCTCTAACCTCAAAAATGCTATATAACCGCTGAAAATTTTCAAACCAAGCAACCGACAAACAAAAACATTCAAGAAGTAAATCCTTTCCCTACAGGGCTTATTATCTGAAATTGTTGATTAAAACATAGAAAGAAAATCCTACCAAATAGCTAGAGATCATTAAACCTCAATTTCTGGAAAAAAAAACCAAACAAACAGTGATTTGTTTACAGTTCTTTATATATATTTTTAAATATGCTA
>NW_007735013.1:41751-43052 GCF_000696425.1 Galeopterus variegatus
AAAAAAAACCAAACAAACAGTGATTTGTTTACAGTTCTTTATATATATTTTTAAATATGCTAAATTTTAGAATCTCAAAAGAAGAATTATAATTAAAATATGAAAACTTTAAAATAAGTATTTCTTTAAATACCTTTCATACTATCTAATATTTCAAATCTGAATTGGATAATGTGGGGGATTATTTTGTTGTACTATTAAGAAATAAATCAGGGAATAGAAAAAAAATGATGTATAAAAAGTGGTATTATATAACTTTGTTTTTTTTTATGTTCAGTGCATATCTTTCCCTTCTTAGATTCACATCAAGAACATACATCATTTCAGCTAAAGTACTTACACCAATTACTTGGTTTCTTTTTGAGACATCATCTTTCCTTCTACTGAACTCTACAGGAACATAACTGCAACATAACTGTCACATATATTGGATTTAGTAGCTTCATTGATTGAGCATATACTATGCAAACCCTCTGTCAGACACTTAACTTGTGTGGTTTATTTAAGCCTTACTCACAGGCCTATTTTACAGATGAGGAAACTCACTCAGAAAGGTTAATAAAGGTACCCTAATTACACCATGAATAAGTAGAAGCATCTGGATTAAGATAGTGTGAACAATGTGTGCTAGGCAGAATAATCCCCCAAAAATATCATCCCTGGGAACCTATGAATATGCTACTTTACATGGCAAAAGATAATTGTTTTAAGATGCAATTAAGGTTGCTAATCAGCTGATGCAATTAAGATGCAATTAAGATTGCTGAATAGATGAGGAGGAGATCACCCTAGATTATTTAAGCAGGCTTAGTCTAATCACATGAATCCTTAGAAATGGAAGAAGATGCAGAAGGAAGAGTCAAAGAGAGATGTGATATTGCATATTTTGAAGATGAAGGATGGGGGACAGGAACTGAGGAATTCAGGCAGTCTCCAGGTGCTGGAAAAGACAAGGGAAAGGATTCTTCCCTACAAACTTCAAAAAGGAATTCAGCCTGCCAACATCTTGATTTTAGGGTATTGAAGCCCTGCCAACATCTTGATTTTAGGGTATTGAAACCTGTGGCAAACTTCTGACATACAGAATTGTAAGAATACATTTTTGTTGTCTTAGCACACTATATTTGTGGTAATTTATTACAGCAGCAATATAAAATTAATACTTTGAAATCTCAATATTGCCAGGCAATAGGGAGCTAGAAAATAAGGCAAAAAAAAAAAAAAAATGTGTGGAATGTCCTTTAAATGTCATTGGCTCAAGGCCCCCCCATGGGCTTAGGTAAACTCAGTGTTTATTTAGA
>NW_007735013.1:43135-43744 GCF_000696425.1 Galeopterus variegatus
GCTAAAAAAAAAGGCAAAAAAAAAAAAAAAATGTGTGGAATGTCCTTTAAATGTCATTGGCTCAAGGCCCACCCATGGGCTTAGGTAAACTCAGTGTTTATTTAGACTGATCAACTATTTACTATTGTTAAATGACCCAGACTTAGTGAAGCCACAGGTTAACTTGTACATTTCAGTCCAGTAAAAATGCCAATAATTTCTGTATGGTGGAATATAACTTCAGGGTTATGGTTAGTGGCCTTTGTTTATAATTAGTCTTATATTTAATCCAGCAACCTTGTCCTAAAATTGCCTTTAAATACCTACATTCTCAAATGCTCTTGGAATGGTTTTAACATCTTTCTAGTACCCTCGTTAATTAATGAGCTGAACAAAAATTTAACGTGTTCATTTTATATTTACATAATATTCATAATTTTTCCTTTTTGAAAATTATGCTTTATCAATATCAACTAAATGAGGAGTCAGCAAACTATGTCTTCTGGGCCAAATCTGGCCTGTTGTCTATTTTTGTATATAACATTCTGTTGGAACTCAGGCACAACTGTTCATTATGTGTTGTCTCTGGCTACTTTTGTACTACAATGGCAGAACTGAATAGCTTTCTTT
>NW_007735013.1:44045-50676 GCF_000696425.1 Galeopterus variegatus
TCATTATGTGTTGTCTCTGGCTACTTTTGTACTACAATGGCAGAACTGAATAGCTTTCTTTATTTAATTGAAACATGCTGCTTATACATATTTATGGGTATAGAGTTATATTTCAATATATGTATACAACATGTAGTGATCAAATCAGCGTAGTTAGCAAATTCATTATTGCAAAAATTTATTTATTTAATTGAAACATGCTGCTTATACATATTTATGGGTATAGAGTTATATTTCAATATACGTATACAACATGTAGTGATCAAATCAGCGTAGTTAGCAAATTCATTATTGCAAAAATTTATTGTTTCTTTGTGATGAGAATATTTAAGCTCCTTTTTTTTAGCCATTTGATAATATACAAGAAATTACTGTTAGTTATAGGTGCCTAGCACTACTGTACACCAATAGAACTTATTTGATAGATTCTGTAAGGTCCATAAAATTGAAATTTTACTATCTGGCCTTTTACAGGAAAGGTCTGCCAACCCCTAAACTATATCAAAAATAAAATTTTGTATAAAATTCTTAGGAAGACTAAAGTGAGGTAGATACAAATGCTTCACACGTGTGTATTCCTTCCAAAGTTATGTAATTTCACATGCATTCTTAATAGTAGAATACGAGGTTGGACACTAAAAATGTTGGTAAATCTCTTTGGTTTTAGGCATAGAATCAAGTTCTGTTTTCTAATTTTCACTTTTCACACTCTCCTGAATAATCTTCTCCAAACCTGTGGTTCTATTCCCAAACATAGGGAATGCAGATGTCACACTATGTTGTTGAATTGTTTGCAATTTACTCTTTTGTGTGGTTGTGAGATACTTTCCTATATGTAGAGGCAGCACTGTGCTTAAGCATACATTTATACATTTACTTTCCTATTACATATAGACTCCGTTCTGGCTTATCTCAAATCCAAATCTGCCTCTTGAGCTCTGGACCATTCAAACAACTATTTACTAAATATCTGTCTCTACTAAAATGTGTTTGGGGCACTTTATTCTCACAAAATTTACCACTAATTCCACCAACCCCCCACCCTAACCTAATTCCATATTGGGCTGTCTTCTTTTTTTGTATCTACCAGGGACATCAACAACTCATTATCTGAAACAAAAATTTGGGTACTAGCCTACTTCTTCCTCCTTTTTTCATCTGTACCAAATCTGTGGTAGTTCATACTTTCCTATCTAGTCATTTATTAGCTGCTTTGTTGATATTAATGCCGTAAGAATGAATTGAGCAAATTAAGGCAAAGAAAAAATAATAGAAACAGAAAAGCAAAGCTGGGAAAGGTTGGTGTACAAAATGCATACTGTAAAGTCCTTTATTATTTGCTAAATGACGTCCATATCTTGAGAATCTTCTCAAAGGAGTAAATATGATCAGTTTACATTATTTATAGAATCCATAAGACACATTGTCAGTGTGACACAAGCAAAACTATTTCTGTTTCTGAGAATAAAAGTTATCTTTCCTCAGGTTATTCATCAAGAATCCACTGTATAATAACAAAGACTGGACAGGAAAAGTTTCATGGGGATGTTTCGCATTAAATCCCTCAAGTAAACCTGGTGGGGAAAAAAAAAAAAAAAAACAAAACTAAATCTATGGGGTCTATTCCACTGATCACAGTAAATAATTCTCTTTCAAGTGTTCCTTATTTCTCTGTAAATGTTATTTTCTTTTCAGTAAAATGTTTGATAAGTGAAGAGAAACTAAGGATTAAATGTCACAGTCCTTGAGAAGAACCTGGATTGTAGATATTTTATGTATCATATTAATAGTCTTCAGTGATCAATAAAGCTGATTGGTAAAGCTGTGATAGTTGAGAAGCTTAATAAGAACACTTGCCTGACAAGAGACCTTACCACGTTAGAACTCTGTCATATTTGCCATCTCTAATTTTTCTTTGCACCTTTACACTCCTGTGTTATTGCTCTTATCTCACCTTTGGAAATAGCAGACACTTCTGTTAAAAATGTTGTTCACATTCAGCCTATTCTATAAATCTACACTAGAGCTATATCTATCAAACGCATATTCAATCACGCTACTTTCTTTAAAATTGTTTGATGGTTCCCAGTGCCTGTGGGCCAAAGGCTAAATATGATACCCAAAGCCCTGCTAACATACTGAAATGTGTCTCTTTCTGAACACATCATGCTGTTCCATGTCTGTTTCTTCAGGTTTGAGTCTTTGTTCTTTTTCTGGTTCATAAAGTTCTCCTCATCCTTCATAATATAACTCAATAATCTATTAGTGCATGAGAAATAACTACATATCTTATTCTCTGAACAGGGGATTCTTTGAGCGTTAAGGAGTGTTCTCAATAATTACACAAGGACCACAGTAGAATTCAGGAGCGTCCTGAGCCTACTGGTCTGATCCTCCTGATTATGCTACCTCTGTATATCTATATGTATACTATCACATTGGTCACATTGTCTGTACTCAATCCTAGGCTACAAATTTCTTGAGTGTATTAACAACTACAATTCAAGTAAGAATTTGGGACTGAAGATAAAAATTTGAGGACTGTCAGCATAAGGATGGTATTTAAAGCTATGAAGCTTTATTAGATCACACTGCAAATAGGTGTGGACATAGAAGAGTGGAGGAGAAAATGAGAGGGGAGAGGGAAAAAAAGTAGCATGAGAAAAGGAGTAAAAAGGAGAGGAGATGAAGTATGATACTCTAAAGTTGAGAGTAGGAAGGAGTGGCCAGCAAAGTGAAATTAAATTCAGAGTAAGGTGCTTTAGAAACTAAGTGAAGGAAGTGTTTCAAAATGAGGACTGAGAATGGGATATTGGATTTGGCAACTTGAAAGTTACTGATATATACAATATTGTACAATATAATCATTTTTCGTGGCCTTTTACCAATTTCTTCCTTACCCCCTTCCCCTCTCCCTTTCCTACCTTTGGTAACCTCAGTTCTGTTCTCTCCTTTTGAAAGTTCAAGGTGTCATTGTGATCGTTTTATCTTTCTTTCTTCTTTTTATTCGTTTATTTTTTAGCTTCCACTTAAGAGTGAGAACATGCAGTATTTCTCTTTCTGTGCCTGGCTTATTTTACTTAACATATTTTCTCTAAGTTCATCCATGTTGCTGTGAATGGCACATAAATATTTCCAATATTTCATTCTTTTTTTTTATGGCAGAGTAGTAATTCATTGTGTAAATATACCAATTCCTTATCCAGTCATCCATCAATAGACATTTAGTTTGGTTCCATAACTTGGCTGTTGTAAATAGAGCTGTGATAAAAATGGGAGTGCATGTATCCCTTTGACATGATGAATTCTATTTCTTTGGGTAATACCCAGCAGTGGGATTGCTGGATTGTATGGCAATTTTATCTGTAATTGTTTGAGGAACCTCCATACTGTTCTCCATAAAGGTTGCACCAATTTTCAGTTCCACCAACTGTGTAGGAGGGTTCCCCTTTCTCTACATCCTCATCAGCATTTATTATTCTCTGTATTTTTGATAATAGCCAGTCTAACTGGGGTGAAATGATATCTCAATGTGGTTTTGATTTGCATTTCCCTGATGGTGAGTGATGTTGAGCATTTTTTCATGTATCTGTTCGCCATTTGTTCATCTGCCTTTGAGAAGTGCCTATTCAGCTAATGTGCCCATTTTTTGACTGGGTTATTTATGTATTTTTTTTTTTTTTTTACTGTTACATTAGTTCTATACCCCACAGATAGGTACAATCAATTATGTTTCAATTTTTTAAAAAATAAAAATAAAACACACACAAAAGAAATTGGTGACTCTTAGGCATTGGTGAGTTTTAGAGGACTGGATGGGGGAAAGTCTGATGGGAAAGAGAAGAAAGTAGTTAGGACACAGAGACAACTCCTTTGAAGATTTTATCAGAGTCACAACAAAATTAGAAGCTGCAGAGGAGTAAAGGGGATAAATGGAGGTTGTTTGGTGATTGTAATAATGACATGTAGTAGGGATATGTGTGCATGAGACATGATGGTATGATCAAATCAACAGGGAAAACTTAGATGTAATAAATTATCAGTGTATTGATGATGCAAGATAATTATCCCTATATAGTAGCAATGCATCTGAAAGTAGAAAGCATAAGAATAGTATTAACTCTTCAAATTGATTAAACTTTTTTCACATTTATTATTTCATTTAATCCTCAGAAAAATCTATTGAGGTTTAAATAACTAGCATAGGTGAGAAATTATGAATCAGGTCTTCAAACTCAGTCAATATGGCTCTAGAATCTCACACTACAAAGGCAGAATTAGAGAAAGGAAGGGAAGCAGAGAAGAAAAACTACAAACATTTCTTCTGGGAACTTTCAGTGTGCTAGGGGAGGCAAATTGGAATAATATTTGAATGCTCACACACACAGACACACACAAATACAAATATATGTGTGAAAAATAAAATAATTCATGTATTGAAAATATGTAAAATATATATCTATATTTGATAAAAGCAATATATTAAATGTAAATAAATATTATAAGTCTTAAAAGAATAAAAAACAACAGGTAATAATTTGGGTGGAATTAATAAATGCAACTTCTATGAGAGAATAAGATTTGAGACAGATTGTCCAGGAAATGGTAACAATGATTGATGAACAGTAAGTTAGAAAAGCAGAAGGAGGAGAAAAGGGAAAAAGAACTGGGTCGGCTATACAACTCTCTATTTTATATTGTTGTTCATATTGTCGTTGATGGTTTGATTTTCTACAGACCATTAAAAAAACAACAGAGGACTCTGTTTACCTTGCAGGCCTCGGTTCTCTCCACACCTGCTTTCCATGCATTCTCCCTGCTGTCAATTAACACGAGTTCCCTCGTACAATAAACACAAGTGAGTCCCACCTTTTCTCTTCCTCTCCTAGGTAACTCCTTCCCCTCACATCTCTATTAACTATATAACCCTTAACTTTTGCTTCCAGCATAATCTCAGTTACTGTTTCCCTTGGGAATCCTTTTCTGACTTTTCTAAGTTAGTTGACTATTCCCACCCAAGTGTTTACATTAAACTGAAGCACTACTTTAAAGTAATTTACCTGTATCTTCAGGATACATACCACTGACTCTCTGAGGACAGGGCTTATCTCTCAATTCCCTTTGACTAGCAGGGTGACTTGTTCCTAGGAGATGTTTCATTGGCATTTATGGAAAAGACATTGTTGAATGAAGAGTTATCCACACATTATAAATCAGAGTTCCAAAATCACATATTAAAATCAACATGCAAAAATCAGTAGTGTTTTTATACTCCGAAAACAAACTAGAAGAAAAAGAAATCAACAAAGCAAGCCCATTTACAATAGTCACCAAAAAAATAAAATGCCTAGGAATAAATCTATCCAAAGAGGTGAAAGATTTCTTTCTTTTTTCTTTTTTTTTTTTTTTTTAATAAAGAAAATGAAATTTATTGCTTCCAGTTTCTGAGGCTGGGAAGTCCAAAGTCCATCTGATGGTGGCGACAGTGACCCAGGGTCTCACATTGCAAGATGGTGGAAGCAGAGAGAGCAGAGAGCAAAAGAAACTTTCTTCTCTCTTTTTTTAAAGCCTTCAGAACCATGCCTCTGACCACTATTTTTAATCCATTTACTACAGCATGGTTCTGCAATTTAATTGAGGTGAAAGATTTCTACAATAGCTACAAATCACTTCTGAAAGAAATTAAAAACACTAAGAGATGGAAAGACATTCCTTGTTCATATATTCGAAGAATCAATGTAGTGAAAATGTCCATACTACCCAAAGCCATCTACAGATCCAATGTGATTCCCATCAAAATATCAATGACATTCTTCACAGAAATAGAAAAAGCAATCCAAACAATCATATGGAACAAAAAAAGACCCCAAATAGCTAAAGCAATACTGAACAAAAAAAGTAAAGCTGGAGGCATTACACTTCCTGACTTCAAACTGTATTACAAATCTGTAGTAACAAAAACAGCATGGTACTGGCATAAAAACAGACACATGGACCAATGGAACAGAATAGAGAACTCAGAAATCAACCCACATATTTACAGCCAACTGCTCTTTGACAAAGGCACCAAGAACATGCCTTGGGGAAAAGACTGCCTCTTCAATAAACAGTGCTGGAAAAAACTGGATATCCATCTGTAGAAGAATGAAACTTAATCTGTACCTCCCACCATATACCAAGATCAAGTCAAAATGGTTTAGAGACCTAAATATAAGGCCTGAAACTTTAAAACTCCTAGAAGAAAATATAGTGGAAATGATCCAGGATTTAGGACTGGGCAATGATTTTATAAATAACACCCCTAAAGTACAGGCAACAAAAGAGAAAATAAACAAATGGGGTTATATCAAACTAAAAAGCTTCTGCACAGCAAAGGAAATGATTAATAGAGTCAGAAGACGTCTGACAGAATGGGAGAAAATATTTGCAAAATATGCATCTGATAAGGGATTAATATCCAGAATATACAAAGAGCTCAGACAACTTTACAGTGAAAAAAAAAATCCACTTTAAGAATGGGCAAGGGAGTTGAATAGACATTTCTCAAAGGAAGACATACAAATGGCCAATAGGTATATGAAAAAGTGCTCAACATCACTGGTAATCAGGGAAATGCAAGTCAAAACCACTC
>NW_007735013.1:51487-55585 GCF_000696425.1 Galeopterus variegatus
AAGGAAATTGTGTGTATATACACAATGGAATACTACTCAGCCATAAAAAAGAATGAAATTCCACCATTTGCAGCATCATGGATGAGCCTGGAGAAAATTATTGTAACCAAAACAACCAAGGTACAGAATGAGAAATACCACATGTTTTCACTCATAACTGGGAGTTGAATCCATAAATAACAAATGAACAATAAAGAGAGACAGAGAGAAAGAAAGAAAGAAAGAAACAATAATCACAGTAATATGTTGAACTTTTAGAAAACTAGAAGTGGAAAAGGGCAGAGGAGGGGGAAAGTGAGGGGGACAATGACGAGTTGGTCAATGAACACAAGAATGATTGCAAGTTTTAATGATGAATAAGCTAACAATACTGATCTAACCACCACACGTTGTACACAATTATTGAAAATCAACATTGTACCCCACATGTATGTTTAATAAAAATAAATAAATAAAACTTAAAAATATCACCTGTCATGTCCACTTCGCTATCTCACAAGCATTTCAAACTTAACAATAACAAAATAAGTTCGTAATTTCCACATTCACTTCCTTTTCTCATGCATTCATTCATTCAATCAGCGATTCATGCATTTCATAGTCATTGCGTACTGACTGTGTGCCAGGCTGTATTTGAAGCTCTTGGGACCAGCACCACCATCTACCTACCCTGTTGTTCAAACAAGAACCCTGTGTATTTCCTACATTCCCTCACCCCATACTTCCATACGTAAGTCGCCAGCAAGTCCTGCTCTTTACATCTCCAATAAATCCTGAAAATGCCAACTGCTTTGCCTCACCATGTTCACTCCTTTGATCCAAGATGTCATCATACCTTATCTATTTATAGCATCCTCCTAGCTTCTCTCCTTACTTAAGTTCTAATCTCCTTTAATCTACACCCCATGCAACAGAAACATCAATATTCTAAAAATATAAATCAGAACATGTTACTCTTCTTCTACAATGCTTCAAAGGTTTTGATGACATTTAAATAAAAAATATTATTTCCTGCAAGTCCCAAAGCCTGAATGAACCTGGTCCTGCAGTTTCACCTTTCTTATTTTGCTGCCAGCTTCAACCCAGCCACTATGATCTTCTTTCATTTCATCAGATATTCCAACCTAGTTCTAATTTTAAGTCATTACCTATGATTTTTCTTCTGCCTAGAATATTCTTTACTCCACTCCTCCTTGGGAAAGTCCTCTATCATCTTTCAGAATGAAGTTTAAATATCACCCACTGAGAGGTATTTTCTGAACACTTTATCTGAATTGGATCTCCATTATTGTTCATTTTAGCCCTTTGTTTCTTTCATAAGCTATACTACACTTTGCAATTTTTATAATTATTTATTTTTTGTGGTTCTTCTGTCCTACCCTATGAAGGTAGAAACTAAGTAGGTTGAATTCCTTCGTGAATCTATAGTTCCTAGCAAAGTGCTTGGCATGAAGTAAAAGCTTAATAAAAAATTTTGAATGAGTAAGTAAATGATTGANTTCATTTTAGCCCTTTGTTTCTTTCATAAGCTATACTACACTTTGCAATTTTTATAATTATGTATTTTTTGTGGTTCTTCTGTCCTACCCTATGAAGGTAGAAACTAAGTAGGTTGAATTCCTTCGTGAATCTATAGTTCCTAGCCAAGTGCTTGGCATGAAGTAAAAGCTTAATAAAAAATTTTGAATGAGTAAGTAAATGATTGAATGAAGAGAGAACAAAAAATTTAAAAAAATAGAAAGGAAGGTAGGGAGGTAAACAGGGGTACACAGTTATAGCTTGCTGCTTCCTTATTAAAATGAAATCCACAAGAACTATTTTTATTTTTCTATGGGTAAAATTCTATGACTAGCTCACTATAAAACACATTTTACATTTAAAAACAAATCACTGCCAAAATAAATTAACGAGGATTCAAAAAGATGAAAAGACATTCCTTGTTCTTGGATTGGAAGAATTAACATTGTGAAAATGTCCATGCTACCCAAAGCAATTTACATCTTCAATGCAATCCCCATCAAAATACCACTGGCATTCTTCACAGAAATAGAAAAAAAACAATCCTAACATTCAGAAAACAAGAAAAAGACCCCAAATAGCCAAAGCAATCCTGAGTAAAAAATAAATAAAATAAAAAAGTAAGACCAGAGGCATATCACTGTCTGACTTCAAATTATGCTACAGAGCTCTAATAACCAAAACATCCGGGCACTGGCATAACAAGAAACACTCAGACCAATGAGGAAGAATAGAGAACCTACAAAGCAACCCGTATGCTACAGCCAACTGATCTTTGACAAAGGCAAAAAGAACATACATTGGGGAAAACATTGCCTCTTCAATAAATGGTGCTGGGAAAAACTGGACATCCATATGTAGAAGAATGAAACTAGACCCATACCTCTTGCCATATACCAAAATCAACTCGAAATGGATTAGCCTTGCATATACATCCTGAAACTCTAAAACTCCTAAAATAAAGCATAGGGGAAACACTTCAGGAAGTAGGATTGAACAAAGACTTTATGAATAAGACTCCAAAAGCACAGGCAACAAAAGAAAAAATAAACAAATGGGATTTTATCAAACTAAAAGGCTTCTGTACAGTAAAACAATTAACAGAGCAAAAACAAAAACCTATAGAATGGGAGAAAGTATTTGCAAACTATGCATCTGAGAAAGAATTAATATCTAGAATGTATAAGGGACTCAAACAACTTAACAGAGAAAAAACAAAGTAACCCAATGAAAAAATGGGCAAAGGAGCTGAATACCATAACATCACAGCCAAATACTCTATGAGGAGACCTGATGCTTTTATTTCTCAGTAAATTAATCTGGAAAATAGCATAAAATGTCAGCATTTTAAGGTATTGATACTTTGATTTATTTTAAGTAAAATTAAATAACTACTAACATAAATCAAAATATATTAGTGTATAGAAAATGAAGGGCCACAAAGCAAAACAGTACAAGTTGATTGTATTTTTTATAGTCAAGTGTTCTGGAATATGAAAATGAGTATATACAGTATTTATCAGCCTCAATACAACTGCATGCTGTGTGAGGGGTTGGAGGTAACACAGTAATAGCAGACCCTGTTTGCACATAACGTGAATTGTGTTGTGGAGGCTTGCATTCTCTCAGCCCTGGAGAAGTTAGACTAGCATCAGGGAGACTACTATTGTTGTGTGCAACAGTACAGATGCTCCAATCGACCAATAAATCATTTGATTTACTTTATAACTCAATGTATGATAGAACAAACTTTAAAAAGCCTAACTGAAGAATATCAATGATAAAAGAATTAATGTCAGGACTGGGGATCTAATTGGAATAATTCCTAAAGTAAGACATTACATTCAACATTTGGAGGAAGGCAAATACGGGTTAGCAAAGGGAGAGACAGGAGCCCTTGTAAGGAAGGTATACAGGCCAGAACAAACAAATCAGGATTGACAAATAATAAGTATAGTTGGGAAAGAAGAAGTGAATGTTTAAAGAAAAATAGAAAAGTGTTAGATTTACTGATGTAATTTATACCGGCTATATACATGGAAATGTTTATTGATTTTTACCAATATGAAAATCTTAGGATTATAAAACATTAGCTACGAATATGCGAAAGATTATTAAAACATGATCTTTAAGTCTTCGGAAAGACTAAGTTATAAGAATAAAATGTATTCCCTGTTTGATGGTAAAAAGAAACTTATGTACAATAAAAACCACCCAGAGTTGAAATCACTATGAATTTAATTGATAACTAAATTGGGCTTACATACTTAAAAGATGACATGCGTAACTGAACACCTGCACTGTGTACTACTGGAGTGTTTAATTATGTCATAGAACAGAAATGAAACAACAGGAAACACTATATATTTTATGGCTGTAGAAGCTTGATCTTTAACTGTAAACTTTGTAGCATGATGAAAATCACTCACTAATAAATAAGCTAGAGTTTGCGTATGCTAGTACTTTTCCTTATACAGAAATAAAGGAGAGATGATTTGAAGAGAAGTTTTCTATGATTATAAGCTTTTTTTTTAGTTTAAATTATAATCACTTGTTGAGCTCTATAAGATATGAAGAAGG
>NW_007735013.1:56331-57769 GCF_000696425.1 Galeopterus variegatus
TAAGCTTTTTTTTTAGTTTAAATTATAATCACTTGTTGAGCTCTATAAGATATGAAGAAGGCAAAGAAAAATAAGACACAGACCCTGCCCTCACAAATTATATGCTAGAATTTATATGCATAAAAATTTCTATGGTCTCATTCTTCTATCTAACTATAAGTTTTAAAATTAACAGTTGACAGTTACCACACCTTTCTTCTCAAATCACCCTCTTCTTTTTACTTTCTTGATATTACACTGTGCTCGTCTTTGTCATGTCCTTGGGAGCTTTTTGTAGTCCTCATTTCTTGGATCTCCCCACTATTGTAGGTCTTTATGTGCTCTCCAGTGCTTCTGGATGGAGTCCTGGACTCGCTTCCCTTCCCTTCCCCTCCCTTGTTTCAAAAGTTTCACAAAGTTATAAAGCCAGCTCACACTTCCCTGTTCTATTCCAAGCTCCAGATCAGTCTAGCTTATTCTTTTGGTTGCTGTTTGCTTGTGGGGTTTTTTAGTTTGTTTGTTTTTGCTTTTAATTTTCCACTTGGGTGTCTCAAAGGTATCTCAAGATTAAAATGTACAAAATTAATTTTTCCAGGTTCAGATCTGTTTCTCTTCCATCATTCTTCATCTCAGTTTGTCCCACACATACCCATGGATGAGAAAACTCTAAATTCTGTTCATTCCTTTCCCAAATACATCTCTAATCTGGCACATCACTGCCTCTCTCTCTGGCCACCCTTGCCCAAGGCACCTAGTATCTCTTGCCTGGACCACTACAATCACCCTCTCTCAGCCCCTGGTTCCCTACATTTTTGGTACAGAATCTTCTTTGAACATGCAGATATATCACTGTCATACCACACACTACCTCTCTTCCAAACTCTCTAGTGGTTTCTCATTGCTCTTAAAATAAAGTTAAAATCTTGAAAATGACTAACAACGCCCTAAAGCATAGTTTCATCTCTGAATGGTTTTACATCTATGTCTTCCACTCCACTTCCCCTCACTTACTATGTTCCAGATGCACCAGATATTTTTAGTTCCTCAAAAGTACCAAATAACTTTCTTCATCTTATTTTGACCACATTGCTACATCTGCTTAAAACGCTCTCTTTGTCACCCTATCTTCCCTCCTCACAGCCTTTTGCTGTGTTGGCTTTATCCACTTATTCTCGGTGTTTCATCCTGAATAGGTTGCCTTTCCTAACTCTGAAGATTTGTTATATGTTCTCAGAGAACATTGTATCACTTCGTCATAGCTCTTATGACAACTGCAAGTGTATCTTCTGTGTAATTATTTTATTTATATATTTATTTGCTTCCTTTACAGGTCATTAAGCTCCATGAGGGCAAAGAATGGGCCCTGTTGTGTTCACAACTGTATTTTCAGTGCCTAGTTCAGAAAAAGGAATCAATAAATAATGGCTTATTCATGCCCTGTACTGGCCAGCCACCAAAC
>NW_007735013.1:58194-71435 GCF_000696425.1 Galeopterus variegatus
TCAGAAAAAGGAATCAATAAATAATGGCTTATTCATGCCCTGTACTGGCCAGCCACCAAACCAAACAAACAAACAAATCAAATGAAACAAACAAACAAAAAAATACTGGCTAAAATGAATGAGCAATGAATGAGTATTCAGAAAAAGGAATCAATAAATAATGGCTTATTCATGCCCTGTACTGGCCAGCCACCAAACAAAACAAACAAACAAATCAAATGAAACAAACAAACAAAAAAATACTGGCTAAAATGAATGAGCAATGAATGAGTGAACATATCACTCAGCACTGCCTGATATTGTCAACTCAGCACTGCCCTGTTTAGAAGTGCTGATACAAGTATAACTTTCCACAAGTTGTAAAACAAACCAATGGAGTTCTGTTGGTTTCTTCGCCCATATTAAAGTAACACATTTTTAACTTGATGATAGTAATCCAAATGGTAGCATTAAAAAAAAAAAAATCAAAACTAAATAGAACACTAAGTTCTCATGTGATCCATTATTTTAATTATAGTTTTATAAATATATTTGTAGGTATGAGCAGTGGCTATGCAAGGAGTATTTCAAAAAGTTTGTGGAAAAATAGAGTTAAAAGATAATACAAATCTTTCCATGAACTTTTTGAAGTTCTGTCATACAAATTATATTTAGTATGTATTAAATTAAAATAAATTATTTAAATTTAAAATAAATAAATCATGTCTGGTGATGCATGTTGCAAAATCCTAAAAATTTGTGTTTTATAGAATCAAGATCAAAATCTTTTGAGGAGATGGTTATTATTCTGCAGTTTAATTGAATGGTGAAACTTATAGACAGGTAGAAGTCCAAAATTTTACACTAAACATAATTTCGTAAAAGGGGTATTTCATATTTTCATTCATATTGTCCCCAATATCTAGGACATGGAAAATGCTCACCACAATTTTGTAGACTCTGAGTATACTTTGCTTCTTCCCTATTGCCACAGCCAAGTACCTAATACAGGTCATGTAACCTGGTCTCTGCATCTTCATATTTCAAGTTCATTTTTTCCCCCTCACTCTTCATTTAACTAATAATACAGGAGTGCTCTAAAATCAATTCTTCTCTATTTCTAAAATCACACTGCTTGTAGAAAAATCCAAAATCACCATTCATAATAGTGTTTATCAAATTCAAGTTAATCATTTTAAGATACAGTGCATTATTCTGGTTTCCTTCAAATGTATGCAATTCCTCATATTTCAAAGCTTCAAAATTTTTTTTTAGAAAAATGATTTAAATATTTCCCAAAGTCTGATTTTGCAATGTCAATCAGACCCAAGTCTTGTGACTATACATGGTGTAATCCCAGACTCTACTTTTAGCTAAATAATTAAAATGGTATATTTCCTTAAAATCTAATTTAACCATTTATGAGGGAGCAAACTCCTTTGGAAATAACTTGCGTTTTCACATATGTCATCCCTCAAAGGCTCCTAGAGTCTCCAAGGTGTAACAGCTGTGGAGCCATCTGTGAGCTGAATCAAGTTCCAATAGCAAATGCATGCCATTAATATGGAATTTAAGCCAAAATGTTAGGATTGAGTCAGAAATAATTAGTAGAACATTGCTATCTTCCTAACAAATAGATCAATCTTCATTAACTATTCTAAAAAGTATGTCAAAATGATTTTTTTTGAGCAACAAATACTTTATTAGGGTAGTTACAAAATTACCTAGCTATGATGAAGTTCTTTTGTTCATTCATTCATTCATTCAATCTTCCATTTAGCAAATATTTCGTGATGTTACCATGATAGGCATCAATGCTACAATAACAAACAAGATGGAAAAGCTTCCTGCTTTTTTAGAATATCCTACAAAAGTGTACACTTCCTGTATAATCCCCTCTTTTTGAATGTGAGCAAAACTTGAGAATATAATGAGGTATCTCTTTTGTGATTAGTATGATACAACAAAAGGGTTTTGCAGATGTAATTATGGTCCCTAATCCATTGACTTTCAATTAATCAAAAAGGAGATTGTCCTTGGTGGGCCTGATCTCATCAAGTGAACTCTTAGAAGTGGCAAGATGCAACAGAAAGAGGGTCCCCTATTGAACTTAAAGAAGCAAACTGCCATGGTGAGGAGAATGTCATGTGGCAGAGAATGGCATGCAGCTTCTAGGATCTGAAAGCCTAAGTCCTAAGCTACAGGGAATTGAATAGTGACCATCAGTGATGATTGAGGATGAAATTTCAGACTTAGGCTATACTTAATTCAATCGGGTGAGACCTTGAGCAGAGGATCCAGCCAACTCCTGCCCAGATTCCTGACCTACAGAAACTATAATTTTTGTTTGTCTTAAGCTGCTGTTTGTAGTATTTTGTTATGCAGCAATAGAAAACTAATATGGGAGGAAAGAAGTCTTGCACTTTTTACCCCTTAATTAATTACTAATGAACCCATAATGTATTTTATTCAATATAGTATTTATATATTTGTATATATATTTATATATAAATGCCAGTGATTTAAGTGCTGGGATAGAACAAATAAGGCCATAAAAAGTAAAGACATGGAATAGTGTTGAAAAAAATTGAGAACTGTCATCTCTCTTCCAATTCTAACTCTATATTTGTTACAACAACCTTAGCTTCCTGAATGGACCATAAACCCTGAGATAAGTACAATTCTTAGCAAAATGCAAACAAAAAAGCATAGGGAAAATATAGAATTTTATGAAAACATAACTTCAGGGTATTTAATACATTAAAAAAGAAAAAATAAAATATCTCTGTGGAGAGACCAAATAATTTCCCATTAATCAGTAATTAGATAAGTATTTATGATAAAATATTAAGACTCATAGCAAAATAAGTCAGTTTTAATTTTGGAAAATACATAAGAGTTATAAATGAAAAACTTCTTATGTTAATAGGTTTAAAACTGTCACATTGCTCTGTGCATCACTAATATGATATCACATCCACTTCTCAACTTCAGGCAAATGCAATCCATTATTACACACCCTTTTGTGAATCATCCTTATCTATTCCCCTGTTATGTAATGCTTACTTCTACATATTTTTTTTTATCAATTTTTTTCTCAATATTAAGATTGTGCTAAAGTAATTTTGGTAAGCCAGTGGAAACCGGTCAATCAGTCAATCATTACACTTTAAGTCAAAACACAAATAATATGCACATAATATTTATAGCATCCTATGAAACAATAATAATGACAATATAAAATAGCAAGAAAGGCAAATTTGAAGAGACAACAAATTTGCTTGAATTTAAAATATAATTATTTTAATAGAAGTTTTCTACCAGTTGAGAGGAATTCAGTCAGTTTTATAACAGGCATTATATTTTCACAGAAAATTAACAATATAATCAAACAAGGATACTATGTTCTTTTACAGACATAAAGTGTCTTCAAAAGGTTCATGGAAAATGCTGTGCACATGAATTATGAAAGAATTATGCACAATTTTTAAAAAATGCATCAAATAAACTTCTACTAACATGTTATAACATGTCTGAATAGGATCTAGTTTGAGGCACTAAGAAGGATAAGACATCAGTTTGAAAAGAGACCCTTTCAGAGAGCAACATGAAGTCTCCTAAAATTGAAGCAAGAATAAACATGGAATTTATGATGAGGCTTGGGTGGAAGAATGGTAAGACAATTGGTGCTTTATGAAAAGTTTATAGGGATAACACCACAAAGAAATCAGCAGTTTACAAATATTCAAGTCATTTTAAAAAGGAATGACACAGTGTTGAAGATGAAGCCCACGGGAGTAGACCATCCACATCAATTTGTAAGGAAAAAATTAATCTTGTTCATGCCCCAATTGAAGAGGACTGGTGATTAACAGCAAACAAAAGCCAACATCATAGACAGCTCAATTGGTTCAGCTTACACAATACTGATTGAAAAATTGCATTTGCACAAACTTTCTGCTCAATGGGTGCCAAAACTATTGCACCCATATCAGCTGCACATAAGAGCAGAGCTTTCAATGGAAATTTTGAATATGTGGGATCAAGATCCTGAAGCATTTCTTTGAAGAATTGTAACAAAAGTGAAACATGGCTTTACCAGTACAGTTCTGAAGACAAACCACAAAGCCTTGCCTACCGAGTGGTAGAAGTGATCCAGTCAAAGCAAAATTGGATGTGTCAACAACAAAGGTCATGCAACAGTTTTTTGAGTTGCTCAGTGAATTTTGCCTGCTGACTTTTTGGAGAGACAAAGAAAGATAACATTTGCTTTTTAGGAGAGTTTTTTGAGAAAGTCAAAGCTTTAGCAAAAAAGTGCCTGGGAAAACTTCACCAGAGAGTCCTTCTCCATAACAACAATGCCCCTACTCATTCTTCTCACCAAAAAAGAGCAGTTTTGTGAGAGTTTTGATGGGAAATTATTAAGTAGCACCTCACAGTCCTGATTTGACTCCTTGTGAATTATTTTCATTTCCTAATCTTAAAAAATCTTTAAAGGGCACCTGAGAAGCCAGTAGTAACTGGTTCCAAAGCTGGTTTTCAAGTTCCCCGTGGCTCACCACCTTGCTGTCCTCCCTGGTGGGCCCAATAGCCATTTTCCTTGTCTTAATCATCTTGGGGCCTTATGCCATTCACCAGGTTGTGTCCCTTATAAGGCACAACACCACTTCTCTCGTAATGCTCACCCAGGTGGTAGAGAAGGTGGCGCATAATGAAAGCCCTGGCAGCCCTTGGGTCAATATGGCCCTTTAAAAAATCAACGCCAATCTGTAAGGCTCCACCCCACCCCCACTTGGCTGGATAGTCAATGATGGGTAAGATTTCCAGAGGGAAACAACCTAAGACAGGCACAGCCACCAGAGGGAATGGATGCGAGGCTGGGAAGGTTAGCTGCCTCCAGCTGCCTTATTAAAACAAAAAGGGGGAGATGTTGGGCCTTAAAAACTAACGCCACTTTAAGTGACATTACAAGTGGTGCCATTATGGGCCCACAAGGGCATATTAACGTGGCAGCCTAAGACAGCACCGGGAGGAAATAGGGTGGGAGTGTCTGCAGGAACCTAGCCTTAGCCCTTATTGGCCGAATACGCGCTTCCGCACTCCTGAACACTGCGTGATTGCAATAGCTAGGCACTGAGACAGGATGCATGCTCTTGTAACCTTTAAGCTGATTGGAGGATGTAAAAACCTCCTTCCCCATTTGCCTTCAAAAGCAAGTGCTTGTGTGATAATAAACAGAACTGCTTGACAGAACCCCTGCCGCATCTGAGTGTCCTTTAACAGGCTGGTTGGGGCTGGCAGCTGTGCTCACCTCTCTTCATGGCTCTCTTCCCCTGTATCCTCCCAACATGGACTGGAGGGAAACAGGAATCTGGGCCATTCGCTCTCCCACCAGAAGGGACACCTAGGGAGAGACTGATAACAAGGCTAGGGCTGTTCAGGTCGGCCAGCAGCTGACCTGACAGCACACATTTTTTTTTAGTTAATAATGTAAAACTGACTGCATTGACATGGTTAAATTTCAAGGACCTTCAGTTTTTTAGAGATGGATTAAATGGCTGTTATGATCACATACCAAAATAAATGATGGAGCTTATGCTGAGAATTAAAGTTTGTATTTTTTATTTTTGTCTTTTGATTCCATTTCTTCACAAACATTTTCAAGTTCCCTCAGACTTTGACATGGTAAGACAGTCTACAATTTGGAATCAAGATTATTTAAAGTGGAATTTCATTTCTGCAATTATCTGAGTAGGGGTAACTTCACTGGCAAGTAATACAACTTTTGATTATGTCAAGTTTAGGCAAAATATACCAAGAATTCCAATGCATTACTGGTGGGAATATAACCAGGTGTAGCCATTCTGGAGAACAGCGTAGAAATAATTAATCAAATCAAGAATGCATATGTACCTGTGACCCTACGCTCCTGAGTACATTTGAAGAGTAACTATTACATGGGATGCCTTAAAATTATATGGATGAAATGTTATTTGTGTTAGTAGGGAGTTGGAAGCAGTATATGTGTCCTTCAATGGGATTGTGGTCAGTCCTACGTGAAACTATGTAGTATGTCATTATAAAACCTGAAGAGCTTTGTAAAAAAAAAAAAAAAAAATAGTAATGTTCTAGCTTCATCCTTAGAGATTCTAATCCAGTCTGTCTGGGAACAGCCTGAGGACACCAGATGTTACATGTAAGATTGCACAACTAAGGTTGAGAGATTAGGACAAAACTTAAAATCACACTGTTGAGTTAAAGGTAAAAAATAACAAGAGAACTATAGCATAATCCCACATGTAAATTTAAATAGCATATAAACATAAAATAACACTCCATATTTTATGAGGATGCATAAAAATCAAGGGTATGTGACGAACATATTTGAGTGGTTCCTTATGTGGGAGTACGGAATGGGGATAAAAGAGAATTTAATATACATATATTCATACATAAATACCCACATCCATACAAGAAAGGGGTCTTACAATATTGCAAAGAATTCCAGTGACAGTGTTTCAGGACTAAGAAACATTACTAACTCAAACTTCTCTACCAAAGCTACAAATAATAATATTAACAACAGTGTGAATATACAATTAGTGAATGGGACTAGGTGATCTTTAAAGTCCCTTCTAGTTTATATTGTGCATATTTTTCTCTAGAAAGCATTTCTTAGTATATATTTTCATCTGGTTAGAAAATTTATTTTTGCTTCACTCACTGTCTTTTCAGCTTGAGACACTCTTTTTAGCTTGGTCTCATGTATTAAATGAGAATTTGATACAGAGGATTATGCCAAGATTCATGACTGTTATAGATGAATAATTAAAAGAACAAACAATTATTGCTCTATAGGAGGAAAGACTTGATAATGGGTAGTGGGACCATGACAGATGCTTTTTAATATATTGTTAAGCTTCACTTAACAACAGGAATATGTTCTGAGAAATGTGTCATTAGGTGATTTCGTCATAGTGCAAACATCATAGAGTTTACACACCTAGGCTATGTGGTATGGTCATTATATTATGATGGGACCACCATTGTACATAACAGTACTTTAAAAAGTTCATGGAAGGATTCATATTATCTTTTATTTCTATTTTCCTACTTAAGAAAAAACATCATATAATTCTGCTTTTTGAAGTGCTCTTGTATACGGTCCATCATTGATCAAAACATCATTATGTGGTGCATAACTGCATTTGAAAGGCCTTCATCAGTTATAAGAAAAAATGATGACACTTTGAAGACAAATGGAACAATCTGAATCACTAGGTGGAATGTATAGCAATTTCAATTCAACATAAGAAAGAGCTTTGATTTAGAGTTGTCTAAACAAGAAAAGGCCTGCCACTGAAGACTATGAGTTAACAATTGCTAGAGTGTTCAGAAGTAGTGGGGGTGCGATAGAGCTTACTCATATGTTGGTGCTGCTCAGTCAGTGGTTTTCACTCAGATTGAGTGACCACAACCATGTTCTTTTACCTTCTCCTCTGCCCTCTTATTTACAGTTTATGAAAGGAAATGTATGTCACTTTTTTTCAAGTTGGTTTAGGTTCATAAATACTGAATGAGATTATTTACAAGGTTTCTGTTAAGCTTGTGATGCTATGAGAGGTAGTAAAAGGATCTAACCCTTCCATCAATCCATTATCACTGATTACATTCTAAAACAGACATCAATTTCAATATAAGATAATCTGCATTCCAATAAATGTTAACTATGGTGCAGTAAATTATATGCTTTTCTGCCAATTTATCTGTTCAGTTCTTTTTCATTTTAATCTCTGTTATATAATTTTAAAAATTTCATACAAAACAAAGTTTATGTACATAGATGAGTACATGATTTAATGCTTTTAATAGGAAAATTACCTATGGAACTAAATAATTGCAAACAAAAGCAGTTTAATAGTGGTGATTATGGACGGGACATTTGAATGTGGCTAACATGAAACCTTGCTTGAGAACATCATGGAAGTTTCAGTCATTGAAATTTGTTAAAGCAAAACACAGAACATAAAAGTTGGAATTAGAAGACTGAGATATATAGTCAGAAGACCTGAGTCAGCCATGCAGTACTGTCACCTAATATGTGTGTCCTGTGAAAAAAATCAGTTTTTTGATCTTTGAAATTCATTTTAATTCAATATTTATTGCATGCCTGCTATGGGATAAGTCCTGAGCACACAGAACACAATCTCGGGGAGCTTGAAATCTTAAAGTGGGACTGTCTATGTAAATAGATACTTGTATTCAGGACAATAGAAGAACGAATACAGTGAACGACAGAAGTAAACATATTGTGCACTTGCTGCAGAATACAGATTAACGGCACAGGGAGTGGATAAGGGAAAGGAATGCTGAATACAAAATAGGTACTTCACAGCTTTGGTTTAAGAATGAAAAGAGATAGGGCATATGATAATATTGTGTATACGGTATGTTTTTCTCATTTGATGGAAGAATATTTGAACATGCAGTATTTGTCAGAACCTTCTTTTCTATTCCACCACACCTGGCTAGTTCGGAACCACATCACATGTGAATTTAAGAACTGTAAATCTTTCTGGTGCCTTAACAATCAGGGCATTTTTCCTCAGATTGCTAGAGTTAAAATAAATACGTATTTGTTTTTCTGTGAACAAATAAGTTACTTTGTAGAGTGGCAGCAAAGACAATAATAGAAAATGAACTATGATGAACCACCTTCTAAAATTTTGCTTGAGACTAAACAAAACTGAAATTAAAGTAAGAAAGAAATCTAGTAAGTACCAATGAAGCAACAAGTAAAGAGTGAAAGTTGTTACTGGAGTGGATAAAGAACATTTCTTTTAGTGATAATGCAGCCAGAAAATATTAAAATTTAATATCATGTAAAAATTGCCCAAATCAACAACTCTGTTAGGACTTGGCCCAGGAATCATTTCTCAGTTTCTCCATCATAAATAGGATGATAATGCCTATCTAACAGAACAATCGCAACAGGGGATTTAATGGACCCCCTTCACCAAGCACAGTGCCAACACATATGTAGAAATTCAATAAAGCTCATTTTTTTCTTGGCCTTTTTCTCTTTGTTTTTGTTAAATTAATTATTGTACATATTCATGGTAGTTATACCTATGAAGCAAATGAGGAATGATATAAACAGTAAAAACTATTATTTGAATATATGAAGTGCAAAACATCAAAAGACTTTAATATATCATCTTTTGGGCAAGACCACAGTGCCAAGTACTCAAGAGAAAAAATATAGAAAAAAGGAAATTGAGGTAGAAGTACAATTCAACAAGAAACTTCTATATATTGTAAATATTTATCTTTTTGAAATTAATTCCACATGGCAATCCTGAGAATATTACATTTTTGGAAATAAAACAGCTTAGTTAATGGAGATCATGTTGATTCTGACAGTAAATTTGACTCTAAGATATGTGGTAGAAATTTTAGTTCAGATATATTCAGCATATAACTACACACTTAGTGATTAACAACAGGGCTTAGGCTTCTCATTTTTCCAAGTGATGGAACATATGTAAGCAATATGAAGTACATTGGAACATGGGTATATGAAGCCTCCCAGCTGCTGCACTTTTCTATAATAAGCTCTGAAATATTCTTTTTTTATTTTTTCTCCTGGAATCAAAGGTTAGAGAAACGGGTTATGAGAGTGGTCATTCATTTTTTCTTTCTTTCTTTCTTTCTTTCTTTCTTTCTTTCTTTCTTTCTTTCTTTCTTTCTTTCTTTCTTTCTTTCTTTCTTTCTTTCTTTCTTTCTTTCCTTCCTTCCTTCCTTCCTTCCTTCCTTCCTTCCTTCCTTTCTTCTTTTGTTTCCTGTCATTAAGTACTTTATGGCTGGCAGCAAGCCAACAATGAACATTTTGAGCTTGGTAGCCTAAATGGGGTTTAGATTAGAAAGAAAAAGCAAAAATTGCTAGGAAAGAAAAATTACTTTATTATCCTTATTAAAATCAAGGTGTATTAATTATCTTTGTATTCAGGTTCCCAGTGTGCCAAATAGAAATATATTGTAAATCAAATTGGATATAATTGCAATATTTCTGGTCTGGCTGGTTGACTTACTTGAGCTCACTCGGGCAAACAAGGGTTTGTACTGATAACAGCAAGGTCAAGGGTTCAGATCCGTGTATGGCCAGATGCAAAAAAAAAAAAAAAAAAAGCAATATTTCTGCATAATCTATGATCATATTAAGCAACTTAAAGTTTCCTTGTCAAATAGCAGATATGTTTTAATGGTAACATCTTTTTTAAAGAAATTTTTCCTTTATTCCATCACCATAATTTGTAATTATGTGTTTAATTATTTACAAATATCTATCTTCTTTACTAGACTGTTCTCTTCCTGATGGTAGGAGCTATGTGTTTTGTTGTTGTTTGCTGTATAGCTGTATCCCTGGTGTGTACCATACTAAAAAAAAATGAATAAATTTTCAGAATCTCCTATCTAGTCTTTCTCTTTTTTACTACTGTACTTTCACAATGTTTGAACCTGAAAGAGAATTAGCATATTCTAATGGATCTTAGAAAGAGAATGATGGTCTGTTTGCATTGTATTTAGGTAGTGTAAGGGACCACCTCATACTCATTAGCTTACTATTAAAAAGAAAAAAAACAAACAAACAGAAAATTACAAGTGTTGGTGAGGATGTGAAGAAATCAAAACCCTTGTGTACTGCTGGTAGAAATGTAAAATGGTGCAGCCACTGTGGAAAATGGTATGAAAATTCCTTAGAAAAACAAACATAGAAGATCAGGGTTTGTTAAGATCAGGATTTCTCAGCTGTCACACAAAGTCACTGCATCACACAGAATCTACCTGTGTTATTCTCATTGTCTTGTGCTACTCAAAGGACAACTTGTGCAAGGAGAACTGATTTGACAATGTAGCTCACACTTTTTGCTGCTCTTTGATTAATAAAGCTGTTTGTCTCTGACCCAGGAGTCTCATGTCTTTTTCCAGCTTATATGACACTGTGGCAGGCTGACTTCTAAGCTTTCAAGTAGGACAAAATCTCAAAACCTTCATATTTTTGGACAGTGTCCTATTCTTTTTTTTTTTCTTTTTGATTTCTTCAATGGTAAATAAAAATTTGGGGAATTTCTGTGTGCTACAATATGGTACAGTTTACTTATGCCCCCAAAATTAACTTCTAAATAGCATTAGGTATTATTAACACTTACAGATTCTTAGATGTATTTTATTTAAAAAATGTACAATAAATACAGCAAACATTGATGAAGGTGAAGAAAACAGTGGTGCATTTCATATGCTTTCTATGTTTGCATTCAGCATTTCAGAAATAGATGCTCAAAATGCAGAGGTAGTTAAAATTTCAGAGGATGACATGTGTGTTATAAGCATAGCTCTCTTTGAATACATAACTTCACTGGGCTGAATTTAAATCTAATTTTGTGACAGCTGAAAAAAAGCTACTTCATAGAGAAAAGCAAAGAAATCAAATTTATGCTATTCTCTGAAAAGTTACAATGTGAAATAAAGCATCGTTTTGAATTTTAAAACATAATGTTTCTACATCAGGTGAGGTTCCTGGGAAAACGCAATTATTTAGAACATATTTATAAATCACTTTTCATCATGAAGAATTTTGAAATCAATTCCAAATATAAGTAGTTGGAAAAGGGGGCATGGTATTTCATACACAAAGTATTTGTTCACGAACATCTAGAGCAGAAAAAAAAAATATTACTATCACTACTAAGTGTGCTGAAAATTATGATTGAATAAGTCAGCTTTGTACTAAACCTAGAAGATTCTGACACTTTCATAAAAAAAAAAGAAAGGCAAAAAGTAAAAATAAAAATAAAAAGCACTCAGCAGATGTCAGCAGGGAGAAAGGCTGGTATCACTGATTCTGCAGTGAGCACAGACAATTAACTCTGTCAAAGCTCATAGTTTTCAAAGTCAAGTTACCATGTTTCATTCTGAGACCAATTTGAGACAGGTGGTGATATTTTCTTATATTCTTTCAAAGACCAAAGAACTCTTCCCTGGGTATAAATGCAAACCTAATCTTAAAGGTCTTTATAACCATCCACTTTGGGAACAACCTATAAAGTATTATACTATGAACAGATATAAGATCAGAATACATTTTGGTTTGTGTGTGTGTGTGTGTGTGTGTGTGTGTGTGTGTGTGTGTGTGTGTGTGTGTAGATGTAGATATGGATGTATATGTATGAAATTTTAAATGAGCACATGACAAAAAAAACTTGATATAAAAATATTTCTTACATATGGAGTAATAATTTTTTCACAACATTTAGGAGAAAAAAATAATGGCAAAAAATAAAGATGTTATCAAATGATCTTAAATGTTAGATTTTCTAAAGAGTTTTTCCCACATTACTCAAGTATATTTGGTATCCCTTAGTTTTTAAGGCAATATTTATGGTTCTTCTTAGTTAAGAAAAGGAGACACCCTCATTAGGAATTCCAAATATAACATCTGTTCCTTAAATCCATGTGGTAATGAATGTTTGTAAATATTCTGGTTCTTCTGTACTTATGGTTGGCTTATACTTGTCTACCATTTTTGAAGTAATTATAGTTATGTGATTTGTTTTGGCCAATGAAATATAAATGGATATGCCTTGTGGCATTTTCTAATCAAAATTTTAAAAAGCAATGCCTGATTATCATTTGTAGTTTTAAATATATATTTAATTATTTTCTTCCATGGCAGTTATGGGAACATGCCCTGATATAGGGCCTCTATAATCCTGAACTCCTCAGTAACTAGGGTAAACAGAGCCTATTCACCCGATAGGGTTAGATAAGTAGACGGAGCAAGAAATAAACCTTTATTTAATGAAGCTATTGAGATTGTAGGGCTATTTGCTATCACCATATGACCTCACATATTCTAACCAATAAGTCATTATTAGTCCATTTTTAGGTAAAGTGTAAAGACTTTCAAGATTTCTTAATGCTTCTCAAGCCTTGACTTTTACCCCTAACTGAGGTTGCTCTATTTCAAACATCTCCATAGAAATTCATTGTAATATCTCTCTTGTGCTGAATTTTCCATGAGAGTGGAAGGAGTTAACCTAAATTTAATTAAGAAAAATCAATAAAATAGACTGAAGTTAGCATTAAATGATTAAACTCTTCATCAACAATAATTTGACAAAATAATAGAAAAAACACTTTAAAGTCACTTGATTAACTCTGTGGGATACAAATTGATTGCATTATTGTTTGAATGATAAAAA